>NW_024871181.1:0-165000 GCF_019054845.1 Dipodomys spectabilis
CCTCAGTAAGAAGTGAGATAAACGCCAAATTAGAGGTAATGCATACTGATCGCACCTCATTGAGAGGTGAGATCAGTACTCTGAGAACCAACATTGAATCCATAAAGGGATCCATTTCCACCATGCAAACCACAATAGAAGCCACGGTCAACAGAGTGAATGAAATGGAAGGTAGAGTGTCAGATACAGAAGACAGAATACACCAACTGGACCAAAAAGTGACAGATATGGAAAAATCACTCAAATTAAACCAAAGGGAAATTCAAGAGCAAGCAGATAATGCTAAAAAATTTAACCTTCGCATAATCGGAGTGGATGAAGGTGAGGAATTCCAGAGCAAGGGAATGCAACACCTATTTAACAAGATAGTCAATGAAAATTTTCCCCACCTCAAAAACGACCATCTTAACTACATCACAAAAGCTTATCGAACACCCAACAAGCAAGATCCCAGGAGAAACACTTCTAGGCACATAATAGTAACAATGATGGATCTGAATAATAAGGAAACAATCCTGCATGCAGCAAAAATGAAGAAGGAGCTATACTACAACGGGAAAAAAATTAGAATCACTGCAGATCTCTCCACACAAACAATGAATGCAAGAAAAGCCTGGGAAAGCACCATACGAGCCCTGAGAGCCAATAACTGCCAACCCAGACTGATATACCCGGCAAAGCTAGCATTCACATTCGATGGAGAACTGAAAACTTTTAATAGCAAAGAAAAACTAAATGAATACATAAACATTAAGCCAGCATTACAAAGAATTCTAAGAGGGGGGACACAACCTGAAGAAAGCAACCAGGAACTGGGACCTGCCCCAAACAGGCATTACTCAAAGTCTAACTGAGCAAGCACAGGAGGAAAGGAAAGAAGAAAAACTTAGGAAAACGGAATGGCAGGGACAACAATGCATCTCTCTATACTTTCTCTTAATATAAATGGGCTGAATTCGCCAATTAAAAGAAAACGAACTGAGGACTGGATCAGAAAACAAGACACATCCATCTGTTGCCTTCAGGAGACCCACCTCTCAGCCAAACATACAAACAAACTCAGAGTGAAGGGGTGGAAAAGGATCTACCAATCAAATTCCCCCAATAAGAAAGCAGGTGTAGCTATCCTGATATCTGACAAAATAAACTTTTCATTAAAATCAGTACAGAAAGACAAGGACGGACACTACATATTAATAAAGGGAACAATCCAAGAGGAGGATATAACCATCATCAACTTATATGCCCCAAATATTGGTGCACCCAGATATGTTAAACAAATGCTCTCAAACTTACAGAATAAAATAGATCCCAATACGATAATACTAGGAGACTTTAACACGCCACTCTCACCAAAGGACAGGTCTACCAACCAGAGGATTGGTAAAGAAGCTACCGAATTAAGTGAGGCCATACTTCAAGCGGAATTAACTGACATCTACCGAGTATTTCACCCTAAAACAACACAGTACACATTCTTCTCAGCAGCTCATGGAACTTTCTCCAAAATAGACCATATCATAGTTCATTCAAGGAACTTAAGCAAATACAAAGGGATCGACATAATCCCCTGTATCCTATCTGACCACAGTGGAATCAAGCTAGCTCTCAATAACAAAGCATACCGCAGAAATTTCTCTAATACATGGAAATTGAACAGCACACTCCTTAACAAGGCCTGGGTAACAGAAGAGATCAGAGAAGAAATAAAGCATTTCCTACAACTCAATGAAAATGAAAACACCTCACAAAGAAACTTGTGGGACACAGCAAAAGCAGTCCTGAGGGGCAAATTTATTGCCCTCAGTGCCCACATCAAGAGAATGGAGACAGACCAAGTAAATAATCTCATGTTGCAACTAAAACAGCTAGAAAAACAAGAAAAAATGGGACCTAAAGCTACTAGACGAAGCCAGATAACCAAATTGAGAGCAGAGATTAACCAATTAGAAAATCAGAAAACCATAACCAAAATAAACCAAACAAAAAGCTGGTTCTTTGAAAAAATAAACAAAATTGATGGCCCGTTGGCAAGATTAATTAAAAAAAGAAGAGAGGAAACCCATATTAATAGGATTAGGGATGCCACGGGAAACATCACAACACGCACCCAAGATATCCAAACAATTCTAACAGACTACTTTCAAAAGCTATACTCTCTAAAGGAAGAAAATCTGGCGGAAATGGATGCATTTTTAGAGAAATACAAGTTACCCAAACTGAGCAAAGAAGAAGTTAACCAATTAAATAAGCCAATATCCTATAATGAGATACAGGAAGCTATCAAAAGTCTTCCAACAAAAAAAAGCCCAGGACCAGATGGATTCACAGCAGAATTCTATAAGACCTTTAAAGAAGAACTAATACCCATACTCCTCAAGCTCTTCAGAGAAACAGAGAAGGAGGGAGCTATCCCAAACTCACTCTACGAAGCCAATATCACACTCATCCCCAAACCAGGCAAAGACCCAACCAAAAAGGAGAATTACAGGCCAATCTCCTTGATGAACACAGATGCAAAGATCCTTAACAAGATTCTAGCTAACAGAATCCAGAAACACATAAAAAAAAAAAAAAAAAAAAATAATACACTATGATCAGGTAGGCTTCATCCCAGAGACACAGGGATGGTTTAACATACGTAAGTCAATAAATGTAATCCAGCATATCAACAGAGCCAAGGTCAAGAATCACATGATTATCGCCACAGATGCAGAAAAGGCCTTTGATAAAATTCAACATTCATTCATGCTAAAAGCTCTGGAGAAAATAGGAATAGAAGGAACATTTCTAAAAACAATAAAAGCCATTTATGACAGACCAATAGCCAATATTATACTTAATGGGGAAAAGCTACAACCAATCCTCCTAAAAACAGGAACAAGGCAAGGATGTCCACTGTCTCCACTCCTCTTCAACATAGTCCTAGAACCCTTAGCCAGGGCAATAAGGCAAGAAAAAGACATTAAAGGGATCCGCATAGGGAAAGAAGAAGTGAAACTATCCCTTTTTGCAGACGACATGATACTATACCTCCACGATCCCAAAAACTCCATCCCCAAACTTTTAGAAATCATAAGTCACTTCGGCAAAATAGCAGGATACAAAATAAACCCACAAAAATCAGTTGCCTTCCTATACACTGATAACGCACAGGAAGAGAGGGAAATAAAGGGAGCAACCCCATTCACAATAACCTCCCAAAAAATAAAATATTTAGGAATTAACCTAACCAAAGATGTAAAAGAACTATTTAATGAGAACTATAAAAAGTTAAAGAAAGAAATTGCAGAAGACACTAGGAAATGGAAAGACCTCCCATGCTCCTGGATAGGCCGACTTAATATAGTAAAGATGGTGATACTTCCAAAACTAATATACAAATTCAATGCAATTCCTATTAAAATCCCAATGACGTACATCACTGAAATACAGAAAACAGTCCAAAAATTTATATGGAACAACAAAAGACCTAGAATAGCCAAAACAATTCTAGGGGATAAAGACAATATGGGAGGGCTATCCATGCCGAACTTCAAACTCTACTACAGAGCTATAATCACAAAGACAGCATGGTACTGGCACAAAAACAGACCCGAAGACCAATGGAACAGAATAGAAGATCCAGATATAAATCCACAGGCCTACAGCCAGCTGATATTCGACAAAGGAGCCAAAGACATACAATGGAAGAAACACAGCCTCTTCAACCGCTGGTGCTGGGAAAACTGGGCAGCCACATGCAGAAAACTAAAAGTGGACCCCAGCCTATCACCATGCACTAACATCAACTCAAAATGGATTAAAGACCTTAACATTAAAACTGAATCTCTGAAACTACTGCAGGACAGAGTAGGAGAGACACTTGAACTAATAGGCACAGGAAGGAACTTCCTGAACAGAGTCCCAGGGTCACAACAAGTTGGAGAGAGACTCGACAAATGGGACTACCTTAAAATAAAAAGCTTCTGCACAGCTAAATCTATCGCAACTAAGCTAGAAAGACAACCAACTAATTGGGAAAAAATATTTACCAGCAATATATCAGACAAGGGGTTAACATCCTGTATATACAGGGAACTCAAGAAACTAATCCCTCCCAAACCTAACAAACCAATTACTAAATGGGCAAGGGAACTAAAGAGGGACTTCTCAAATGAAGAAATAAAAATGGCAAAGAAACACATGAGGAAATGTTCATCATCCCTGGTGGTGAAGGAAATGCAAATAAAGACAACCCTGAGATACCACCTTACCCCAGTCAGAATGTCCCACATCCACAAATCAGCCAACGACAAATGCTGGAGGGGATGTGGAGAAAGAGGAACCCTATTACACTGCTGGTGGGAATGTACACTTATACAACCACTTTGGAAAGCAGTCTGGAGGGTCCTTAGAAAGCTAAAGATTGACCTCCCTTACGACCCAGTCATACCACTTCTAGGCATCTACCCTGAACAACAGGAACCAATATACAAGGACACGTGCACCTCCATGTTTATTGCAGCACTGTTCGCAATAGCTAGGATATGGAAACAACCTAGGTGCCCCACCACAGATGAATGGATCCAAAAATTGTGGTATCTATACACAATGGAATATTATGCAGCCATTAGAAATGACAAAATAATGGCATTTGCAGGGAAATGGATGGAGCTAGAAGGAATCATGTTGAGCGAGGTAAGCCAAGAACGAAGAGACAAACGGTACATGGTCTCCCTCATAAGTGGATGCTAAATCCAAAAGGTTAGGTGATACGACAAAACTAACAGGACTTAAGAAACAAAGAACTCCCGCTCATCTGGTTGAACCACGACTAAATATCCTCATGCTGCTGATCACAAATATGGTATATAACATGTGAACACTGTTATATATTACAGACTGTGGTAGACAATTTGCTCCAGGGAAGTTAGAATGAACTTGTGACTTTGAAATTATGTAATCATTTAATCACAATCAAAAAAAAAAGAACCTCGGGGAAGGGAGCGAGGGAGGGGATGGTAGGGGGAAAACAATGGAGGGGGTAACAATGTTCAAGAGGAAGTGTACTCATAACCTCACTCATGTAACTGTAACCCTCTGTATAGTAGCTTTACAATAAAAAAAAAAAAAAAAAAAAAAAAAGAAAACAGAGACAGACCAAATAAACAATTTCGTGATGCAACTAAAACTGCTACAGACACAAGAAAAACTTGAACCTAAGGTCACTAGACGAGCGAGATAACCAAAATAAGAGCTGAATTAATGAGACAGAGACTAAGAAAAGTGTAAATAAAATTAATAAAACAAAAACCTGGTTTTTTCAAAAAGAAAAACAAGTAAATTGATGGACCACTGGTAAGAGTAACTAAAAAAGAAGAGAAGAGACCCAAAACAATAAGATCAAAAATGCCACAGGAAAAATTACAAAAAACATTCAAGACATCCAAACAATAATAAAGAAATATTTCCAGACTCTATACTCACAAAGGAAGGAAAACCTAGCAGAAATGGATGAATTCCTAGAGAAATACAAATTGCCCAAACTGAACCAAGAAGAAATAAATCAATTAAATACGCCAATAACCTACAACGAGATAGAGGAAGCAATCAGAAATCTTCCAACAAGGAAAAGCCCTGGACCAGATGGATTCACTATGGAATTCTACAAGACCTTTAAAGAGGAGCTAATACTCATACTCCTCAAGCTCTTCAGAGAATTAGAAGCAGAGGGAATAATCCCGAACTCATACTATGAAGCCAATATCACACTCATTCCCAAACCAGGCAAAGACCCAACAAAAAATAGAACTACAGACCAATCTCTTTGGTGAACATTTTCAAACCTCCAAAATAAAATTCTAGCAAACAGAATCCAGAAACATATCAAAAAAATCATACATTATGACCAAGTAGGCTTCATCCCAGAGATGCAGGGATGGTTTAACATATATAAGTCAATAAACATAATCCATCACCTCAACAGATCCAAGGTCAAGAACTACATGATTATCTCCATTGACACGGAAAAGGCTTTTGATAAAATTCAACATTCATTCGTGTTAAAAGCTCTGGAATAAATTGGAATAGAAGAAACATTCCTTAAAACAATAAAAGCTTTATATGACAGACCAACAGCCAATATCATACTTAATGGGGAAAAACTACAACCAGTTCCCCTAAAAACAGGAACAAGGCAAGGATGCCCACTCCCTCCACTCCTATTCAATATAGTTCTGGAATCCTTAGCCAGAGCAATAAGGCAGGAAAAAGACATTAAAGGGATCTGCATAGGAGAGGAAGAATTAAACTATCTCTTTTTGCAGATGACATGATTTGATACCTTAACGATCCCAAAGGCTCCATCCCCAAACTCTTAGAGCTTATAAACCACTTTGGCAAAGTAGCAGGATACAATTCTAACTCACAAAAATCAGGTGCCTTTCGGTACACCAACAATGTACAAGTAGAAAGGGAAATCAAGGAAACAACCCCATTCCCAATAACCTCAAAACACAAAAAATAAAGTGTCTAAGAATTAACCTAACCAAAGATGTAAAGGATCTATTTCGTGAAAAGTATAAAAGCCCAAATAAAGGAATCCTAGAGGATACCAGGAAATGAAAAGATCTCCCATGTTCCTGGATAGGCAGAATTAACATAGTGAAAAGGCCACACTGCCAAAATTGATATACAGATTCAATGCAATTCCCATTAAAATCCCAATGACATACGTTACTGAAATAGAGAAACCAGTCCAAAAGGTCATATGGAACAACAAAAGACCTAGAATAGCCAAAGCAATTCTAGGCAACAGAAGCAATGAAGGAGGGATCACGATACCAGATTTCAAGCTCTACTACAGAGCCATAATAATAAAGACAGCTTGGTACTGGTACAAAAAGAGACCCGAAGACCAATGGAACAGACTAGAGGACCCAGAAATAAAGCTGCATATGTACAGTCAGCTGATATTTGACAAAGGAGCCAAAGACATACAGTGGAAGAATCATAACCTCTTCAACTACTGGTGCTGGGAAAACTGGATGGCCACCTGCAGAAAAATGAAAGTGGACCCTAGCCTATTACCATGCACTAACACAAACTCAAAATGTATTAAAGACCTTAACATCAAACCTGATACTCTGAAACTATGCAGGACAGAGTAGGAGAGACACTTGAACTTAAAGGAACAGGCAGAAATTTTCTGAACAGACTCCCAGGGTCACTACAAATTGGAGAGAGACTGAACAAATTGGACTACCTTAAAATAAAGTTTCTGCACAGATAAAGAAATAACAACCAAACTAGAAAGACAGCCAACTCATTAGGAAAAATATTTACCAGCAAAATATCAGACAAAGGTCTAATATCCATTATATACAGGGAACTCAAGAAACTAACCCCTCACAAATCTAACAAACCAATCATGAAATGGGCAAGAGAACTAAAGAGAGACTTCTCAGAAGAAGAGCTAAAAATGGCAAAGAACAACAGGAACCAGGATACAAAGACACATGCACCTCCATGTTTATTGCAGCACTGTTCACAATAGCCAAGATTTGGAAACAAACCGGATGCCCCACTACTGATGAGTGGATCCAAAACTTGTCGTACCTATGTACAATGGAATATTACCCAGCCATTAGAAAAGACAAAATAATGGCATTTGCAGGGAAATGGATGGAACTAGAACAGATTATTTTGAGCGAAGTAATCCAAGAACAAAGAGACAAATGGCACATGGTCTACCTGATATGTGGCTGCTAAAGCCAAAATACAAGAAGATATGGCAAAGTAACAGGACTCAAGAAACAAAGGACAGCCACCCATTTTGTCATAGCTTTGCTAAATGACTCCATGTTCTAGACCATATAGATGGTAGATATAGGCACGCAACAGAGGGAAGCCAAGAGGGGGAATAGAATAAGTAGGAACAGCCTACACTAAGCTAAAGGAAAGAAATGTAAACATCCCCTGAAAAAATAACTTGTATTGTCAACGTTCATAGAAGTCACAAACTGTATAGACCATGATCATGACAATTTGCCTCATGAAAGTTAAAATGTGTTTGTGACTCTAAGTATCACTATTCCACAACACTGTGAAATATGTGACATTTATGTAACCCCCTAATCTCAATTAAAGAAAAAAAGTGAGAGAAGGCATGGGTGAAGAAAAATGGGTGACAATGTTGTCCGACACTTTGTACTCATATACTGTTTTGTAGAATGGGAACTTCTTTGTAAAACTACTTAAAAATCATTTTAAAAAGTTACAGTTAGGTAGCATTCTCCTGATGCAGCTGGTTCAGAGGCCCAGGGCGGTAGGGAAGGAGTGGACACAGACTTTTCCTGTATTGTGTACCTTTTGTGTGTTGAATGGCTCAGTTTCAGTCCTCTTTCAGCTTTAGATGCATGCTCTGCCATATTTCCCACTCACTGTGGGCAGAGCTCGGGAGCCTTGGGAAGTGCCAGATTACCACTGTCAGCCAGAGTTGCCAAGGCAAAGAGGCCCAACCAGCCCCAGAGTGCCTTTCTGGTTGTTTTACATCTGTGGGGTCACAGGACAGAGGTGACAACTTCCCTGCTGTGCACTTAGAATAGCCCTTAGAATAGGAGACAGTGGGTCCCCTGCAAAAGTCCCTTGTGGTCCATGGGCTCTAGTTTAATTGTGTAAGCACACACCCAGGAGATGGAAGACTAGCATTGAAGAGAACTATACCTCCAAAGCACACAGAGGAGTGAAGGATTTGGTGTGGTTCCAATGTTCTTATACTTTTGAATGTGACATTCTAAAGTTGATTTTGAATTCCTGAAGGCTCCATGCTCTCTACTATATCCCCCCAACCCCCGCCACTTCTCTGCACACTCATTTTTGCTGAAAGATTGTGTGAGACCATGCATTGAAATGCTGGTGATGGTATGTGTTGGGATATAGTTGCCAGCAACTGCACTCAGGAGCCAAATTCAGGAGTGAAATGGCCACTTCTAGTCCCTTATTTCCTATGGAAATGATGATGCCCTCCACCCCTGTACCTGCCGTCTCTAAACTTGGGAAGCTACATCAGGATCCCTATCCACTCTATGATTTGATTCATTGTTATGTTGTTGCTGCAATGAGCATCATTTCTGCTTTACCAGCAACCACCCCATTTCCTGTGGCTGCAGTCAACAAACCTGCTGAGGACTGTTTTTAATGTGTTACCACAAAGTGACAATTGTGACAGGCTTGCCTTGGAAGAGTTGTCATTTTTACTGCCAATATTTTTGGATGACGTTTTTATAATCTTTCACAAAGTCTGCAAATCAAGCAGGAATTGCACAACATACTCGAGAAGCGCCCTGAGTCCAGGCTGTTCGTGGGACCTGCAGGTACCCTGGGACAGATGAGCAAGCACCCTGGGAGCAGCTTGCCCACTGCTCTCCTGGCAGACTGGTGTGGCCACTGACAAAAGTTGAAAGACCTAGAGCACGAGCCATCAGGCGCATGTGGCTCACTCTTCCCTCCCTGCGGACATGGAGGCCTGTGCAGACCTCTGAGCTTCTGAACCAGCAGACTGGAATTTTCCTCTGCTACCTCTGTGTATAAAAGTCCAAAAGAAAGTAGTAAACTAAGGAGGAATCTTAATTCTAAGCTTGGGTCATGTGTACAAGAGATCTTAGCTTGTAAGAGCATAAAATAAATTTTCCAAACCTGAGTGAGTTAGTCTCACAGACATTTTTCTCCAAATACCACAATAGGAGCATGTGAGGTGCCGGATCACAAGGGTCTGAGGCACGGCCTAGGTGGCGCTATGCTCCCTTCCCACACTCTGCTCTGACTGGTGGTCAGGGCCACTCTGCAGTAAGGATCTGTGGGTGTCCTGGCCCCTCTGAGATCTTTCCTCTACCCCGGACTCCTTTATAAAGCTCGGGCAAGGATGCCAAACTCAGGCTAATCGTCTATAGACATCCTCCTGGAGCTTTGGCTCTCCCAAGGAGTTCACTACCCAGTAAAAATCCTGTCTTCCCCATTGCTTGCTCCTACAAAGTCTACCTTCTGTTCTCATTCCTTGTGTCCTGGGTTGCTCACATGAGTCCTCTCCCTAGTGTTATTCGAGATCTTCCTTTCTCTGCAGGCCAGGCACTTCCTCCTGACTCATGGTGGCCAAGTCTCTGTAGGAAGCTATTTAGGCACAGGTATCAAGCCACCTGGCTTGGGGTCAGTCCTGGGCCTCCAAGAACAAGCAAGCAGAGGTGACAGTGGAACTGGAAGTAGAGATCTCACATTGGAGCCATGATTACCCCTTGACTATTGAGCACTTGCCACCTTTGGCTCTGAATTTTCAGAAGAGAGGTTGGGAGGAGTTTTGCACCATCATTTATACATTGGTTGAGTAGAGGTAGACATTGTCTAAAAACAGTGACACTTGCCAAAACTCGCTAGAGACAAGAGTTCCTACGCTGAATGGGATAACTATATCTTGTAAAATGGATAAAGATACCATGTGCTACAGGAATTCTATGAGGAGGCCTAGCAGAAGGGTTCTTCCAAACTACATAGAACCCACTGCCCAATAATAACTCAATTCCAGCTGAAATGAGTAGAATGAGTTTTGTAAGGCATCCCTTACACAGCAGTAGATAATTGTAGGGATTGTATTTCCCCAGCCTCTCCTAAACTCTTCTCACCTGGAGTCTCCCAAAAGCCAGAAACTTTCCTTTCCTCTAACTGGAAAGCTCTTAACTCATATGGCTCTAGATCTGGTGCAGAAACCTGCCTGAGAGTGCCACCTACTGCCAGAAGAGATCACTGCAGGCTAAAATAGAAGACATCCAGGAAGTTAGGTTTATCATGATTAGTCCTTGTTCTTCTCTGGGATCTTGTGGACCTGGCAGATACCATCCCACCATTGGCAGGGGACTTGTGCTGCAGTGTGGCACCAAGAGTAACTTCATGCCAGCATGATGGTTGGAAAGCTAGTCACATGCCAAGCTTGGTTCAAGTCAAGAACCGTAATCATGCAGGTACCCTGACTCAGAAGCATCTGCAGGTTTGTGAGCAGCAGTGCCATGACCATTCCCTGTGCTAGGCCCAGTGCTCTTGATGGGGCCTGGCATGGGAAAAGGGTTGGGAACTTGGGCTAGGAAGAGGCACCACAATTGTGTGTAGGTCTTGAGCTGGCTACATATCGACATTCACTGTGCTCCTGTAAGATGAGCACCAGAGGGAGTTCCTGGTCTGCCTGCCAGTCCCAGCGGAGCCAAGCATTCTCCTTGTCACTCAAATACAACTAAAAATAAAAATGTTTACAAAACCTAGAGTAAATATCAAGTCACAAAAGCAAAACAGGTCAGAAAATTGATTTGCTATAAAAGGGCAACAGAAAACAGGGTGCCAATGGCTCATGCTTCTAAGCCTAGCTACTCAAGAGGCTGAGATCTGAGGATCTCAGTTCCAGCCCAGGCAGGAAGGTCTGTGAGACTCATATCTTTACTCAACTAGCTGGAACTAGAGCTGTGGCTCAAGGGGTAGAGTACGAGCCTTGAGTAAAAGAAAGGCTCAGGAACAGTGCTCAGGCCCTGAGTTCAAGCCCCAGAACTGACACACAAAGCCAACAGAGACCCAAAGGATAGACAAGTGTTAGTTCATTCTGATATTTATTCACATGTGGGCGGCTGATCCTTACACAGGCCCCCTGCACCCTCACATATTCCCCCAGACCCCAGGAGTGAGACCACCACAGGAGAAGGCCCATGCCCCCAGGGACAAGCCCTAGAGCAAGTAGGCTCTGGCTGCCTTCACACCCTGCTCCCCGCAGAAATAAGGTGCCCAACCTGCCACCTCCCTTTATATCACCTCCCTTCCCACTGTATGCCTGCAGGCCCTCCCCTCTCTGGCCCTGTATCTTGCTCCATAAAGTATGGGTAACCAGTGCATATAGTGTAGGGCAGAACAGGGGTCAGGAGAAGTAGGGATGGGGATATGATCTGTCAGCCTCTACTGCAGGTGCTCCCAGTCGGAGACATAGCTGGAGGTGGAGTACAGCAAGGACAGCAAGGAGAAATTGAGGCATGGCCCTATGGTCACCTGAGACACGCTTGTCCTAGCTGGGCTGGCTCTCTCAATCAGTAATTCCTAAGGAGTTTCTACAAAGTGAGAAGACCATGAGGGGTCCCCAGCACCAGTCCCCCTCATTTGTTCCTGCTAACACTGGCTCCTCTCAATCCAAGTGCCTCCTGCAGACTGTTATCAACTCCTGGAGGCAAATGCACATGAAAGGTGACTTTGCTCATAAGTCTGCCAGGAACCACGCTTGCTGTCAAACCACCCGTCCTTGCTCCTAATGGGAGCCCTTTCTGTAACTCTGGCAGGGAAGGGCACTCAGGTGAGAACAAGTTCTCTCAGGGCAAGAGTCTCCACCCCAGTCCTGCCCTGGTCAGCACCATCTGGCAGGTTGAGGTCTTTCCATCCACTCTATGCTTGTCCTGAAGACTGGATGCGGCAGCAGATGGCGATGACTATTACAAACTCCTCACTGGTCCTTCCTGTTTCGTCAGGATCCTGGTGCTTCGCCACACATGTGTTGTCCACAGGGAAAGCTCCCAGGGTGACTGAGTTCTCAGGATGGGCATTGCAGCTGGTCAGGGTCCAGCCTGCATCACAGCTCACGGTGACCTGCCAGAGTCCAGAGAGGACAAGTAAGGCCAGGTCCTGCATGCATGGTCAGGTCTCTAAGCCAGCTGCTACACTGTCCCTCCCAGCAACCCTCAGTGGGGACCAAACTGTGAACACCTGGCTTGGTTCTGCCGCTCACACCCCAAAGGGGCTGTGTCCAACGCTGCCCACCACTCCCTCAGGGTGCTTCAGCTCCAGCCTACCAGGACACTGGGGTCCAGACAGACATCTTAACAAACCAAAGCCCCTCCCACTTCCCACTTCCCTACAAGCCACCCCTCCCACAGCCTTCCCCACCCAGTGATGGCAACTCCATCCCCCCATCAGCTCCACAAGACCTTGCAACAGCCCTCCACTCCTTGTTGCAGCTCATCCCAGACCAGAGCCACCACCCTCAGGTCCCAAACTCCTCCTGCCATGGCCTCTAGAGGCTAGCTCTCAGACTCCAAGAGGCCAAGTGTGACCTGCCCTCCCTTCAGGGATCTTCCTTCTCCTCCAACCTTCCATGGTTGCTCAGCCATTCCAGCCCTGAACAACTCCCACTCGGTGGGTTAAGTGCACAGGTGTTAATGTGGGTGTGTGTGTTTGTGTGTGTGTGTGTGTGTGTGTGTGTGTAAGAGAGAGAGAGAGAAAGAGAGAGAGAGAAAGAGAGACAGTGAGAGGGAGCGAGAGAGAGAAAGAGACAGAGACAGAGAGACACAGAGAGAGACAGAGAGAGACAGAGAGAGAGCACCAATCCTGGGGTTAGAAATCTAGACTTAAGCCACAGCTCCACTTCTGGCTTCTTGAGGCTGTTAATTGGAGGTAAGAGTTTCTTAGACTTTCCTGCCTTGGCAGGCTTTGAACCCCAATCCTCAGATCTCGGCTCCCTGAGTAGCTCGACATACAGGTATGAGAACAGACTACTGGGTTGCTAAGCAGGTTCTCTAGCACTTGAGTCACAGCTCTGGCCCTTTTTTTCTATAGTTCTTTGCAATCCTCCTATTTATGCTACTTACAGAGAGCAAGAGAGAGAGAGACAGAGAGACAGAGACAGAGAGACAGACAGAGCAACAGAGAGACAGGGAGACAGAAAGACAGGGGGAGAGAGAGAGAGAGAGAGACAGAGAGAGAGAGAGAGAGAGAGAGAGAGAGCGCAAGCTGCTAGTCCAATTGTACCAGCATACGCAGCTTAATTGTTTAGACATTATTTCTTTACTTTTTGTCCAGGTGGGTCTCAAACTGAGATCCTACTTCTTCCTTAAAAGTAGCAGGTATAACAAGCACAGCATTACATTACTGTTTTGAGACTCAGCAATGCTTTTCTTGTTTCTCTGTCTCTCTGTCTCTCTCTGTTTTCTGTTTCCCTCTGTCTCTGTGTCTCTGTCTCTGTCTCTGTCTCTCTGTCTCTCTCTGTCTCTGTCCCTCTCTCTCTCTCTCTTTGTCTCTGTGTCTGTGTGTCTGTGTGTCTGTGTGTCTCTCTCTCTCTCTTTCTCTCTCTCTGCCAATCCTGGGGCTTGAATTTAGGGCCTGGGCACTGTCCTTGAGCTTCTTTTCCTCAAGACTCTACCACTTGAGCCATAGCACCACTTTTGGCTTTTTCTGTTTACTTTGTACTGAGAAAATTGAAACCAGAGCTTCGTGTGTGCGAGGCAAGCACTCTACCACTGAGCCACATTCTCAGCCCAGCACTGCATTTCTTTATGCCCTGTTTATGTGTGCTATCCTTAAAGTGGGACAGAGCACCTGGAGAGCAAACCTTACCAATCTGGACAGAAACAAAATCAAGCCACAACACTCACACACACATACACACAGCACAGGTGCATAGATCCTCCACTGTGCACTGACCACCCCAAGAGGATACAGCCCCAGCCATCTCCACCCCACCTCCCACAATCTCAACCCTTCACCTTCTCCAAGGGGCTTAAAGGCCTGTACTTCTTCGTTGTACACTGCAGGCCCGGAGCATGGCAGCAGGAAGCATGGACACTGGCCTCCTTGTGTCCCGCACACCGTCTGGGCAGATTAGTACCTCTCTTAGGTGTGGTATGTGGGAAGACACCAAGATTCTCCACCTCCCAATGGGAGCTGCAGCCTGGAACAGAAGAGGGCCAGCTCACACACTGGGATGCCGGACACGCTTTCCCTCAATCACGTACTTTATTTTTAGATCCAAACCCAGGGAAACCCAGGAGCAGCTCTGAGTAGAAGAGACATTGCCTGAGCAGCAGGACTTTTGGCTTAGCTCTGACTTGTAGGACCTTGGGAGAGCAGCTCAACTGCTCTGAGCCATAGGTTCCTGGGAGTCACATGGTCTCCTCTACACCAAAGAAGGGGAGCCCTGGGACAGGATCCCCAGGCCAGAAATGTTCAGCTACCTCTCACCACAACCCCCCTCCCACCTCAGGTCCCCTCCTCATCCATTACCAGCTAGAAGATCAGCCTGAGCTTGGATCTGTGGGCTTGGAAATCAGGGGCACCTGGCTGTAAAATTGTGGATGGCTTGATGGAATTCATCAAGGCTCAGTTTCCCTATTTGCTAAAACAGCCAGAGCAATAGCATCGACTCACAGAGTTCTTGCTTAGCTGAAGCAGGAAATGCCTGGGAAGTCCCCGTACTGCCCATGCAGGACCCGGGCTCTGCCCACATTAGGGTTATGGTAGCCAGGACCAGAGCCCCTCGCCCGGCTGCGTGGCTTTAAGAAATGAATTCAGCCACTTTACCTGCAAATGGAACTTGGCATGGGCTACCCAGTGAGTGCCTGAGGCTCTGCCACCTTTGCCAAAGGCCAGGCTTCCTGCCAGGCCAGCAGCCACATGGAGCTCTTGTCCTGGACAAGGCTCTAGCCACTTGGTTCATCTGACTGCTGTGAATCCTAATCCAGCCAGCTTTTAACCCCACCTGACCCTTACTATTCCAGAGCCTTTAGACTCCCCTGTGCTTAGCTGTCCAAGGCCAGCTCCTGACCTAGTGACTCAAAATAATTCCTAGAGCCCCTTAAGCCCCACCTGGTCCCAAGCACCTTCTGAGCATGGCTGTAGCCCAAGATCCACAGTGCCCAGCTCCTAAGTCCAGCCCTCACCCACGACGTCCAGACACTTTCCTGGGCAAGATTTGACAGAAGGTCCTTAGCCCAAAGAAAGGACTTCAGAGTGATAGCTGATAACCGTGGCCACCAGAAAGCATACTGTCCCAGGATTAGAGCTGAGCATTCACGATGAGGACACTAGGGCACAGGGCTGAGAAGGAACTTGCCAGCTACTGAGTGGCAGTTGGAATCAACCTGAGCTGTGCCCCACTTCTGACAGGCCTGAACTATGGCTCCCCACCACACAGCTGGTAAACAGCTCCCAGTGCCCAAGCCGGAGCCCATCTGCCATCCCTCTCATCGCTACCACTGAGGCAGGGGAGGAAGAGAGAGGTAAACAGAGAGAGAGGTGAACCTAACCAAGGCCACATGGCATGCAAGTTGCACATATGGCTTAGCTATGAATCCTGAGGCTCCTAAATCTGCTGCTCACACTCATGGGGACCAAGTGTGGGACAAGGCTTCTGACCAGCAGGAGGTAGAGCCTCTGACTCACCCTGGCGGGACCAGCCCCTACCTGTGAGGACTTGGTCAGGATCCGGGCAGTGGGTGTAGGTCTTCAGCCCCACCAAGGCTGGAGGAGCTGTGTGGACGCTGCAGTTGGCTCGGGGGAGCAGGCAGCATCTGGCCACCGCAGAAACCTGACTATCTCCAAATGCCAGGCAAACACGTCTGTTTCCTAGGATCTGAGAGTCCAAGAGAAGAATAGGAACTTGTTGTGAAGAGGTTTGGGGACTGGGGAATCTGGTCTGAGAGGGACCCAGTCTGCAAGTTCTGGTCCCTGAATCCTCAGCACTGGTTGGGCCCAGGCAGTCTCTGCTGCCATGTGCAGCTCAGATGAATCTTCCCAACACTGACAATGGCTTCCAAGTGGAGACAAGGTGACCTGAGACCGCAGCGCAGGGCCTGTGGGCTCCCTGACGCACCAGGCCTCTCCTGAGAAACCTCCCTAACATTGACTTCTGCACAGAAATGTTCACCCACCTCGCCTTCATGGCCCCCTACCCTTCCCAGGGCCACCTAGGGTCTGGGAACTCCATCAGCTGCTTCTGCACCTTTGAAGTTCTCAGCTCACAGAGCCTCTGTCATCCCAACCTGAGGGTCCTGGTTGTGGATGTTCTTGGTTGGCAAGGAGAAGGAAGGGGTGTGTCAGTACTGGGACTTGAACTCAGGGCCTAGGTGCTGTCCCTCAGCTTTATTATGCAAGCCTGGCACTCTACCAGCAGAGCTGCAACTCCCCTTCACACATAATTGGAGGTAAGAACCACATGACATTTCCTGACTGGGCTGGCTTTTGAACCACGATCCTCAGATCTAAGCCTCCTGAGTCATTAGAACAACAGGCATGAGAAAAAAACACCCAGCACAGAGATGGCTTTAGGCAAGGCAGAGAGCCGAAGCCACCGCTGTCCTTTCCCTCCTGTGCCCATGAGGGGGCTGTCTGTCCTGAGTCCCCCAGGAGCACCTGGCCCTGCCCAGGCCTTTGAAGTCGAGACAGGTATTGGAATCCAGAGGACAGAGGACTGGACACACAGAGTGTGCAGCTCACCCTCACACGCTCGCCCTGCCGCTTCCCACTCTGGGAGAAACTGGAGCAGCCCAGCAGCTCCTCCTCCGGGTCACAGTGAGCCTCAGCAGCGTGTGTCAGCCTGAGGCCCCTGGATTCTGACCACACAGTCCTGCAGAACAGCTGTCCACCTGCAACAAGGACAGGATAAGGAGGCTCTTGGGGAACACCAGAAGACGGCAGAAAAAGCTTCAACCCGAGGTGAGGGAGAGAAACTAAGACACCACATGAAACTTTGAGGTAAAACTATAGAGTTACAACAATGCCGTGGAGCCTGGAGTCCTATCTGAGGAGGACAGTCCTTCTGTCAACCAGGTTGGGGCCTGTCACCATCTCATGGGCCTCTCACACCCCAAGTTGGCCTCTGCCTACCCACCTGCCCTGCTCACCTGTTTCCTGGGTGCTTGGGGGCAGTGCAGCCACCAGGTTGGGGGTCTTGACTCGCTGTTCTACTGGGAACCAGGTGTCATCGATAGCATTGCTGATAGCGTAGTGGAGCAGCCTCTGCTTCAGCTCAGCCACAGTGAGGTTTGGCTGGGCAGTGAGCATCAGGGCTGCAATGCCTGATGGGGAAGGGAGAGGTCAGACAAGGTGATGGGCTGGCCTCTGACCTAGCTGGGAACTCCTTTTAGGACACAAATGCACACACATGCACACATCATGTGCTCTTCCCAAAATTAAGCCACCTGCAATGCCTTGCTTAGTGAAAGCTTGTCCTATTACCTCCAGGCCTTGGTACTGGCGATTTTGTTCACCAGGTGAGCTCCTGTTTACCCTCCAAACCCCCGCGATGCAAAGTGCACCATCACCATCAGGTCTGCCCATTTGGTCCTCCTGCGCAGAGCCTGGTATATGGAGGATCTGGCCAAAGGGGTCGCTAGAATCCTGGTGGTCAGGACAGTGGATTGGTGACTCACCAGCCACATGGGCAGCGGCCTGCGCGGTCCCACTCTTTCTTACATAACAAATGGTACAGTCTTTGTCAGCACTGACAATGCTTTTCCCAGGAGCAAAGATGTCCACACAGGATCCATAGTTGGTCCCCAGAGGTCCCTGGGTGAAAGGCTGGTCCAGGAAATTGACAGCTCCAACAGTGATGACCTGGAATGTGGCAAAGAGCTGAGGAAGAGGCTTCAGAGGCAGACTGATCGACTCCTATACTACCTGTTTAAGCCCCATGCACATGTCCCCTTCAGAGGAAAATCTGGCTCATGAGCACAGCTGATACCCTATCCTGTTCCGGGATTTCCACAGGATATAGACAGTGCTCCCCATGCTTAATGTACATAATAGGGAGACAAATACTAAACATATAATGTTGTCATCAAGAAGGCAGAGTGCTGTGGAGCAACCCCTAATCAGCCAGGCTGGGTACAGGTGGTTTTAAGTTCAGCATCTCTGTAGCCCTGTTGGGCCAGTCTCAGGGGAAGAGGGAGAGTGAAGCAGCTTCCCCACATTTCAGGGCCCAGAAATCTGGGAAGTGGGCAGGTGTCCTCCTCCTGGTATTGCCAGACAAGCCCCACACAAGGCAGGGGCTCTGCAAATGTCAATCAGGAGGGGAGGCATGACACAGGTGGAGGATTCCATGCGGGGGGCGGGGTTAATGTAGGGATGTGGTTTAAAGGAAGGGCAGGACTAGCCCCAACCCTTGTCACACTGGGGGTGGAGGCTGGGCCTCTGACAACCTGCAAGGCAGGACATGAGCAGGAAGTCCTGCTGGCACCTACCTCAGGAGACGATGCTGGAGAGTAGGCACAGGCATTGCTCTGAAAGTTGCCCGCAGCGGCCACCAGCACTGCTCCAGCCCTTGCCAGGCGCTTGCAGGCATCGTTGATGCTCTGACTGTACCCACTCACCATTGGCAGCAGCACTACCATGCGCTTGGAGGGATTGGAGACCAGCTGTTTCCAAAGAAACTCCAAGCCTGACAGAACAAAGCCAAGATGACTGTCTGGAGGGGACATACTTCCTTCCTCCAACCCCTTCCCTCCAAAACAGCAGTGATGCTCATTATTGACAACTCGATGATCCTGTGTTGTATGAAATGCATCTTAGTTCACACACACACACACATTACATGGCTAACATCTATATCCATTATTCTTTTTGTTTTAATGACTTCTGTTAAGGTATTGAGCCTTGCTCGCTATGATGGCTCAATCACATGATGGCTCAAAGGAAGTAGGAATTCTGCCTGCCCACAACCTTCTGACTCAAGACTGCAGGCATTTCTAGCCTGCCTGGCCTGGCCTGCAGATTGGAGGCTCAACCACCAGATGGCAAGAGTCAGTCCTCAGATCTTGACCACACACACACACACAAACACACACACACACACACACACACACACGAACACACACACACACGAACACACACACACATTTCCCATGTGTACACATGGGAGTCATTAATCATGACTGCAGCTGCAAACTGACCAGTCCAAGGTCTTCCCCTGCTCGCCTCTCTAGATGACTTGTTTACAAGATGCTCAAAATAACCTGTCCGTACACTTTTCCAGGACACAGGTCTTGAAGTGGAAGCTTGGTGTTCTGAGAACGAAGGCAGACTTCACGATCACTCACCACACTCTAGGCCTGGCTCCAGTGTCTCTTAGAGCATCCCACCCACAGGAACCTGAGCCTGTCCTGGCTGCCTGCTGCCAGCTGTCAACCCCATTATAAAACAGGCACAGGTACTCTGGAGGTCTCCAGGGTTCCAAGGGCAACTGGCTGCCATCCTAGGGAAATGGGGCTCCCTCACAACTATGATCTGCCTCTGGCCATCCAGCATGACCTGGAGTCCTGGGGTCTAAACCTGCCTAGGGCAGGCACCTGCAGCAAACAACCCTATATGCTTAGCTCCTGGCAACACACTAGTGTCCCTACACTGACCCCTCAACCACTCCTGGATCTGGGCCTCTGTGGCCAAGGGAGGAGTTGGAATCTTACTGCCACGTGCCTAGAGGACAGCCGCTGAGGAGGGAGGGGGAGGGGCATGGCAGTGGGGGTGGCCAGTGCAGTCACAGCTGTAGTTATTAGACCGCTGCAGTGTGCAAAGCTCTGTGCTCAGTCACACCTCATTCCAGTCACTGTGCACAGAGGAACTGCTGATTGCGGTGGAGGTGACAGCTCCTCTGTGTGAGCCCTGCTCTGGCCAGGTGATGCCATGACTGAGACTCCAAAGAGGGCTGCTCTTCCCTGGGCCAGGCCCAGCATCAAAGCCTTCCCTCCACTCATCACCTTTGGGAATCAAAGGTCAAGGCCAAGGTCAATCAGCAGAGGCATGAGGCAGGCACAGGGGTCACTGTGATGAGCCAGGGTCTCTTGATCCCTGCCTGCAATGGAACACAAAGCTGGAGCCTCTGTGAATAAGATTTGGGGCAGTGTGTAAATCTGGACTCCATGCAGTTGAGCATCGACCAGGGACCTGGGCTCTTGGGGAAGGTCAGTCAGCCTCCACCCAGTATCTTCTCTGTGAGCCAGTTTCTTCTCTGTGAGCCTGGACAAGTCGCCCTCTCTAGCTGGCTTCACTAACTGTTAATGGATGTCACCTGCCAGCCCCAGGTGTGGCGTCCAGAGCCCTTGGCTCAACCTTTGGCCACCGCAGCTCTGAGCAGAGCTCCCTCCTTGTTCCCTGTCCATGGCCACGACAGGCCTGGCTCTCAGCAGGACCTCTCAGGCCCGGGCCCCAACTCTCCTCTCCATGCAGTGGATGAAGAAACCTGGGACAGTCTGGACAAGGGGTTGCGGGTTCCTCCAACAAGTCTGCTCAGCCAAGGTGACATAAGGAGGCAAACTAAGAGAAATGAGCCCCACAATGCTTGGAGGGGAAACTGGCTTTCTTTCTGTCTCCTGGGTCTGTGGAGATCTAAGCCCACATGACAAATGACACAGAATTCTGAAAGCACAGAGCACATGGAATGGAGAAGGAGCATGGAACAGGGGTTCACTTGGGCTGGGTCTCTGCTCCCTTGAGCCCAGCACTGGCAACTTTGAAGGTTCTGCCGCTCCACTACTGGTACTCTGTGGCAGAGGCTACCATGCCCTCTTGGGTCTGGAGACATTGCTCCTCCCTGGCTGAAGCCCCTGCCCCCATGGCCAGATGGAAAGACAACAGAATGGGAGCTGCCACTCACCCATGACGATGCCGCTGACGGTGCCCTTCCCTTGGCAGTTGAGCACACGCAGGCTGTGTATCTTGATGTCCTTGGCCACGCCAACATTCTGGCCGCTGACCAGGGCTGCCAGGTGGGTGCCATGGCTTTCACAATTGTCCTCCTGCTCCACCAACACAAGGACCAGATGAGAAAGCCATCTACCCCATGATTTCCCAACAGACCCCGGATGGACTGCAATGCCCACCCTCCCTGCCTACAACTGAGGACTGGGGATGGACGGTGATGGCTGGGGAGGGTGGCCATGATGCTCCAGGTCTGGGGTCCTCATCTTCCTCTGGGATGGGCTGGGGAAGGATGTCTCACCTGTGTCCTGGGCGCACTGGTGCTCTGCCACTCCTCCTCAGGCACTCTCTCAAAGTTAGAGATGTTGATCCTGCCCTTAATTTCCATGTGATTAGGCTGGATGCTAGTGCCCAAGAGATACACCTCCACGGGGTTGTCCCTCTCTTCCCACAGTGACATTTGTGCGAGATGAGGAAAAGGAGAACCGGAAAGATGATGTTACAGGTGGTCATGTGTATCAATGATGGCATGCTCTGCTTACCAATTATGCACACTGTTTCAAGGACTGTACATGAACTTAATCTTCGAAAAGTCCTCCCACTACCTCCTATTGGGAATATTTTACTGACCAGGCCAGTGAGACAAGAGATGTACAAGTCGTTATGTTCAAAAGGAACTTTATAACTTGGATGGGATGGGGAGGATTGGGTGGGGGATGGGATGGGGGAAGTATGGGAAGGCATGGGAAGGGGAAACAAAGGAGGAGGCTATAATGCTTGATAAGAAATGTACTCATTATCTTGCCCATGTAATTGTAACCCCTCTGTACAGTACTTTCACAATAAAAAAAGAGATAGGAAACTGTCCAAAACCATGTAGGTGGCCAATTCGAGAGAATCAGGAAACTCCCCAATAGCATGCTGCCTGGGTCTTGTTATCAACTCAAATGGCCCAGCTCCACCTTGAGCTCTGTCATTGGCTGGGATCAGCCCAGGAGGCAGGGCCTCAGTGACCTGCTCTTACTACTGGTTCTCTTGAGGCAGGATTACAGCAGCACAAGCTCTATGGTTGTCCTTGTGACCAACTCCAACTACAGTTAGTGAAACCAGAAATTCAAGATAAAATGATCAGCCATGCCACACTCCCTCTGAAGCTTCTGAATAACAAGCTTCCATGACCTTGTCCTCTTTTTTCTGCTGGTTGCTGGCTTTCCATGATTTAGAGCCACCTCACACCAAGTTCTACCCATCTCCACAGAACCTCCTCCTCTAATCTCCATTCTCTTACAAGGTTTAGGTTTGAGAATAACAAGCAGGCTGGTCACCTGTGCTCTTGGTCTCTCTATTAATGAAGGACAGCACTGATACTCCCATCCTACATTATAGCTGACCATATGGTACTTCCCCTATCCTGTCCCAGCCCAACAGCTTCTAAATGGCCTCTTCTAGCCAAGCCCTTGAGAAGACTCTAGAAGATTGTAGCCCTGTGTCCCACTCCTCCAGGGAGTGACAAGGTCATCATGGGCATCCCTACGGGATAGGAAACAGACTGTCTACTTCAAACCTGCAGGAGTGGTGGTCACTAGTGGCCCAGAACAGATCCTTTTAGACCTATCTCGAGGCTAGAGGTGTTAGCTCAGTGGTAACCTCATAAATGTGAGGCCCTGGATTCCAATTCCAGTACCACCACCAGACCTTATCTGGATAAGAGGTCTTTCCAGTCAAAGATCATCCAAGATGAACCACTGGTGCTAAATTCAATTCAAAGTGGACTCACACAAGAAGGAAGGGAAGGCTCG
Source organism: Dipodomys spectabilis (assembly GCF_019054845.1). Taxonomy (NCBI): domain Eukaryota; kingdom Metazoa; phylum Chordata; class Mammalia; order Rodentia; family Heteromyidae; genus Dipodomys; species Dipodomys spectabilis. The sequence continues at coordinate 23,259 of NW_024871181.1, forward strand.
GCATAGTGGCTCACATCAATAATACCTGCTATCTGTGAGTCAGAGACCAGTGCATCAAGGTACAAGGCCACCCCAGGCAAACAGTTCACAAGACCTCATCTCAACCGATAGCTAGCAGTTACTCAGCAACCAAACCAAGGAGGATTGTGGCATAAGTCTCATATTTCTCGCCTAAACATGAGAACTTATCTGAAAATAACTACTATGTAAATGGCTCAACTGGTAAGGACCTGTCTCCCAAACAGGAGGCCCTGAGTGTACACTCAAAGACGGTAAAGGAGGAAAAAAATGAATAAAGTTGAGCATCAGTGTCTCAAGCCTCTTATCTATTTGGGAAGGTGAGATCTAGGACATTAAAGGTGTGAAGCCAGCCTGGGCAGAGAAATCCTCTAGACTCCATCTCCAATTATCTAGCAAAGTCGTTTCCAAGCATCTGTGTCAGGCTTGTCTAACACTGAAGGGTCCAGTCAGAACCTCTGATCCTCTCCCAAGCAGGTGCCCTTACTGCCTTCCCCAGCTCAATGTCACTGGGACGCCACACCCACCCCCCATACAGTTATTTTCCTGGTCTCCTCCTCTGCCTCTCTCTGCACAGGCCGAAGGAAATGTGGGCAGAGAGGCTTGGAGGCCGGGGGAGACCAGAGACTAGATGGGGGAAGCTCTGGAGATCTGGTCTTATTTTGAGGACTGAAAGCTATAGAGATTAGAGACTGTAAGTCACAGTCAATCCAGCCTCCTCCTCTGGCAAGAGTGGCCTGCAGGAGAGAAGATGAGAGAAGGAATTATGAAGGTGGTTATTCAGGCACCAGTGGCTCAGGCCTGTAATCCTAGCTACTCAGGAAGCTGAGATCTGAGGGTGGCAGTGCAAAACCTACCCTACAGAAAAGTCTGTGAGGTTGTTATCTCTAATTAACCACCAAAAAGTTGGAAGTAGAGGTGTGACTCACGTGGTAGAGCACTACTTTTGAGCTGAAAAAAAATGAAGGGACATCACCCAGGCCCTGAGTTCAAGGCCCCAAATTTTACAAAATTCAGGTACAATAAGAATCTTGTGCACTGAGTACCAGCAGGGGGCGCAGTCCCAAGGGGGTGAGGAGAGGACAGAGAGAAAACAGGCAGGGGGCCAGGTGCCAGGACAGGGAGGAGATGTGGGCCATGGCAGCTGTGGTCTTACTGCTGTGGTTGAAGCTATGAGACTGGTTCCACTCAGGAGAAATCCGCCGCAGGTTCCACAGGATGCTCTGAATGTGGTTCCGGTGACGGAAAATCAGATGCGGGGTCCACAGGAGGCTCTGTGCAAAGGCAAAGGAATCCTCCTCGATGAACTTCACCCGCCTCAGACTCAGGACCTGCGGATGCCAAGGACACAGGATCTCAATTTCATGAGTCACTTAGCCAGCAGCACCCAGCACTTGCCTCACCTGATCCCACCAGTGCCCCCAGCATGGCCACCCACAGTCCCCCTCCCATTGACCTGAAGACAAACCAGGGTCCTCACTGCTCTCCTAAGCTTGGGAGTGGAGGAAGCTGGGACCAGTGCCCCCACAAGTGGTAGCTGAGCCCACGTGAGTGGCAGGAGGGATTCAGCTTCCACATCTCATCAGGGAGCCAGGCAGTGCCAGTTCTAGGCAGGCTGGACAGTGCGGGAAGTCCCTTGGGCCTGGACTCCATGTGCACATCAGGATGTCAGCACTGGCCATCCTGGGTGTCACTCCCTTCCTCTGTATTTCCTTCTTTAGACCACAGTGTTATGAACCCTAATGGTGGCAACTGGGTGCTGAGCCGATGCGGAAGGTGGGGGATATGGGAGAGGGTAGAGACACCAGCAGGAATTGAGGGCATAGTGTGAGTGTGTGTGTGTGTGTGTGTGTGTGTGTGTGTGTGTGTGTTCATCCCTCTCCATGCTCTGGAGCATACCCCACTTGCACACCCTCCTGGGCTCTCCCTGACCTTTCTCTCACCTTAGCTGCGGGCACAGGCTGCAATGCACCAACACAAAGACAATGGCCAGGTGAGCCAGAAGCTGGGGGTCCAGCTCTACCCTCTGAGGCCATGTGGTCCCTCTGCACTGAGATCCCTCCTGCTTTGATGAGGGTGAATGGACAAAGTACTATTAGGGTAATTGGCCAGGTTAACAAAGAAGCTGCCTGAGGAGGCTGGCATCACCTGCATCACTGAACTAGAGATGCACCAGTACTCAATAAGTGTCTGCAGTCTCCTGAGTGTCCACCAGAGGGTGAGTGCAGGCCTTTCCCCAGCAGAGGGAAGTGCATGCCTGAGCAGGGACTCACCATATCCAGTGCGCTCACTTTGTCAGATTTCATCAGGATGCCAGGAAAGAGGTCTTTGAAGACGTGCAGCACTTCGAACATGAAGCCCCGCCTGGCAGCTTTGCTCTGAAGGTATTGGACAATACTCTCCATCTTCTGTCTCTCAGATTCTGTGAACACTACCAGGTAGGTGTTGGGCACCTTCCAGTCAATCTGGCCCCAAGGGAGGAAAAGGAGCATGAGGACATCAAAAGAAAGACCTCGTCCCTGTCTAAAGATCAACTTAGAGCCAAAGAGATCCAGGGCATAGAGAGACTACAGATGCCAGCTGACTCGGTGAGGCTTAAACCTCCCCACAACACACACAGTGACATCACCCACAAACAGATCCACACACTTCTAAACAAGGCATCCATTTCCTAGGGAAACTGTAGGTCACCCTCACCAACAGGGCCCTGGGGGAACACACAGATGTGCTCTCCAAGCCCTAGACAGATCTGGTCACCCCTGCAGCTTTGTCTAAAAGCCATCGCTTCTACTCAGCCTAGTGTCCCAACCTCCTTCCCAGTCTAACACATCTCCATTTCTCCCCACCAGAAGCAGCCCAAGAAGCCTCACACACTTCAGAGCCAGGAAAATATGGATCTGAGCCCTACCACGCCCAACAGTTATTGGCCAAGAGCAAGCCACTTAACCATCCTGTGCCTCAGAGTCTCTGTATTCCAGAGACTGCACTACCCACATCACACCAAGTCCAGGGAATCAGAGCAAGGCCGCTTCCACAGGGAGAGAAGAGGCTTTGTGGGCCGTGGTTTCTCATTACTGTAATGGAAGGATAGGTTGAAAATGATTTTCTACTTGTAAAACACAAAGAAGTCTTCATTCTGGGCCAGTGTGGCCTCTCTATGAGTGAAGGGACTGCTGTGTACCGTCCATATGGTACCTGCTCTACCCTGTCCCAGTCCAACAGCTCCTAATGGGCCCCATCTCAGCCAATAGGTAAACATGGTAGTGGGCACCTACCATCCCAGCTCCATTGACCTTAAAGGAAAAATAGCCAGAACAAGATAGAGGCAGTAGATTGGATCCAAGCACATTGTATGCATGTATGTAAGTACCACAATGAAACCCCTTTAGACAACTCATGTGTGCTAATAAGACATTGAGAGCACTAAGGGGCTGGAGGGATGCTCAAGTGGTGGATGCCTGCCTAGCAAGGACGATGCCCCCAGTTCCAATCCCAACACATTTCACACATGCACTCTAAATTTGACTCCACCAGAATGCTCATGCGATGAACATGTGGACCTGAGGAACTTCCTGGAACAAACTCCCACCAGGGATGAACACCCTCTGCTACCTGGTCCCGGTGGCTGTCCAGCCTCTGCTCCTGCACCTCTTAGGATAGGACACTCAGCCTTGTACAATAGATATGGGGGGGGGGGGGCGACAGAAGATGCGTAGTGATGACTGGAAATGCCCTCTTTATGATCTATCTACGTATTTTAATTAATTTTTTGAGACACAGTCTCGCTTTGAAGCCAGGCTGGCCTCAAACTCACAGTTGTCCTGCCTCAGCCTTCCTAACACTGGGATGACTGGAGTGCACCACGCTGAGCTCATGGCTTATTATCCGCACCACAGCCCCACAAGATCCCTGGAAAGGTGGAAAAAGACCCAGGGATTAAGGCAAAAAGTGCTCTGAAGCAGATCAAGGGCCTGGCAGCCTGTGGCCCAGCACAGGCCCCTTGGGTCTCTCCACTCCATCCCAGAGGCCGAGCAGGTCAGGTGTGGCTAGGAAGAGACAGCAGCTGCCTGACTGTGACAACCATCTCTCTGGGGCCTTGCAAGCTGTGATCAACCAGTCTCCTTCCCCCCTTCATCCCCTCTGAGCAGCCAGACACATCACCAGTACCTGCTTACACCATGCCTGCTGCTGGCGCCCACCCCGGCCACCATGCGACCGCAGCCAGACCTCAGGCAGGCGGTCTGAGTGCACTACAAGCCCTAGCCCCACCCCACCGCTCCCCCGACCCTCTGCCTCCAGGCGCAGCCATGCACTGCTGCCAGTTCTGGCAGATTCTGCTAACCTATCTCCCCATCTGGTGCCTACGGTTCCCGCACCACACTAAGCAAGTGTCCAAATGAAGAAAAGGCTCTCTGGTATCTTCGCTTTAGATTTTCCCTTACACTGGGGAAACTGAGGACAGAAAAGAAATGACATCCACACAGCTCCTCACTACCCCCCCTTCCCCGCACCTCAGAGCTCCGGTATATGATGGGTGTGGGCTCATGCTGGTTCTCCAATGGTGGGGTGAGCCCCAAGCTCTCCCTGTCTCTGTCCAGCTGCTCGTGGGCTCTCGACCTCGCAGGGCTCAGCAGCAGCAGCAGGACCAGCGGCAGGGCCCGCAGCAGCCACCGCAGCCTCCCAGAGCCGTCAGTGCCCATCCGGCAGGAAGAGAGATGGCAGCTGGCACTGACGCCCAGATCCAGGACCCGTGAAGGGACAAGCACAGGGCCACGCAGGGCAGCCGGGCTGTCAGGCTCACGGTGTGGGGCCCACCTGCAGCCCAGTGTCTCCAAGTCGGGGGAAAGAGACCTAGGTGCTGAGGGCTATGCACCTGGAACCCAGGACAGTCCCATCTGATTAAATACTAGTGGAGCCCACCCCCTTCCCCACACACCCGCAGGCCTGGAGCATCCGGTTTCAGTCTCATCCTGCCCTCCACACTCTGTCAGATGGCCCTTGCCCAAGGAGCCAGTGGGCGGGTGTCAAAAAAAGTCCCAAATCCTAATGGAACTGGACACGAGTCCTGCCCTCAGGTCTCTGTCTCTCACCTTGAGTTGTCACCGTCCCCTCAGGGTTCCCCTCGACTGTGACTGTGAGTGACTCCACTTGGTGTCATGGAGGAGTCCTCACTTCCCACCCATCTCCTCCCAGCACTCTAAACTTAGCCTGGATCCCTCTCTGGCCTCCCCCTCATCCTTCTGTGCCCTGCATCCCAACCCCACCTAGGCCTCCACAAAGAGAGATAGCCTGGGTTAAGATGACGCAGAGATGCAGTCACATCTCAGTGTTGCAACCAACTGAGTTTGTAAAGATTTCTTAGCACATGGCTAAGAACCCAAAGGGACAAGCATGCAGAAAGCACCAGGCAGAAGGGTGAAAGGGGGGACCGGCAGCCCAGCCCATGGGGGCTCTCCCCAGAGGCTTGAGCATGTTTGGCAGGTAGTAGAAGATTCTCAGTGCTGAGCTGGGCCCCTGGAGGTTCACAGCTGCTGCCCTTCCCACCTGTTTGCAGAGCCTCCGAAGAACCACAGGACCAGCACTGGACCAGCCATGGACCAGCAGGGTCCTCAGTGACATGGAGAGGAGGGAGGTGCGCTCCTTCGCTCCTATCCATGAAGCACCACCTTTTTGTCACAAAAAGAGCAGCTGTGTTCAATTGTTGGCTAAGAGCGTCAGGTAGAAGTTCTCTTTCCTGTGGCCTGTTGGCAACTCAAGTGTGTCTGCAACTCCCCTTTGGGCAGCTTCCTCAACAAAGATAGCAGTGGCAGTGGCTGTGAGGAAGAACAAAAGGCTCACCGTTTTCATGGGGGCAGAGACAGACAGACAGGCAGACAGAGACATAGAGAGACAGAGACAGAGAGAGAGAGAGACAGACAGACAGAGACAGAGAGAGAGAGAGAGAGGAGAGGAAGAGGAAGAGGAGGAGAAGGAAGAGGAAGAGGAAGCGTTTGCAAGAGGAGGAAAGAGGAGGGGTAAAGAGGCACATAGAAGAGAGTTCCACAGTTCTTTCCAGGGGTACATTCCCAGTGCCCAAAGGGCCTCCCATAGGCCCTGTCCTCCAAAAATCCACCTCCTTCTAACTGAACCACCTCAACCACCAAGCCCTCAATTATAGTGGACCCTTAGAAGAGGTTCATAAAGCTAAAGATCCCCACATGCCGGCACATATGTATAGCAACGTTCTCCTGTGCAGTCAGATGAGGCTGAACAGGAGGGAGTCTCCATGTCTGCGTTCAGCAGTTCTGGCATGGGATGAGCAGGGGTCAGGCAGTCCCCTCCACTCTCCATGTTCATTGGCACCTTTGTCACACATTTCTGCTCCTCTGAAGTCAACTTGAGTGGCACACTCATCTAGGGTTATCTCCCTGTTTAACAGAAGGAGAAATTGAGGGCCAGAAACATGAGGTTAGAGGAAAAGGAAAATTGGACTTTTCCAGCTGTTTCTTGGGAGCCCCAAGGGCTGGGGGTAAAGGTTGTATTTTGTCCACAGAAGCCCCATACTCCTCCTTGGGCCAATGGAGCTGGAAGAGGCTGGAGAAGGACGCTGTGGCTCAGTGCCCAGGTGCAATAAGGGCTGGCAAATAGGAAAAGCTGCCTGCACTTCTAACTGTCAGAAGGGCATGTGGAGAGAGGCTGCTGAGGATGGGGGCTGCTAGTCAAGGATCAGGAGGGCTAGAGCACAGAGGAGCTGTCAGAAAGGGAGGAGGGACAGAGGGACAGGCTAAGAGCTTCTTTCTCCCCAGGAAGTTCTGGAGACTCTGTGGGAAGCAGTGGCAGTGCCCAGCTAAACCAGCAGAAGACACCCAGTGGCCAGAGTGAGGCTGTACAGGGCCCACCTCAGCCTGGGCAGCACCTGCTCCAGCCTTCCCACCAAAGCCCACAGGGAGGTGGTAAGAGCATGGTGGTAAGAGAGGCAAAGCACACAGGAAAGGCAGGTTAGGTGTGGGACGAGCCCAGTCAGAGGGCAGTGCATCCCAGCAGCCTTCCTGGAGGAGGCAGCTCAACATTGTTGTCCAGCTATAACAGGCAGCACATCCACAGAGCACAGCAGGGTCCACTTAGCCATGCTAGGATGGGGCACGCAGGGACGATTTTAATGTTTGAGGCCAGGACAAGATAAGGTGGGGCATAAGGGGATTCTGGAAGCTTCTGAACAGAAGAGGGTCTTGACTGGCTTTCTTCATATACATACTCATTCACACTCATGCATGGACTTCTCTAAGCCTAACATAGTTTGAGGGCCTCTACCTGTTCCTCTCCTCCCCTCTCTTGATCCTGGAAGCTCTTTGTAGGAGCTTGTGGGGAGAAGATGGAGCCAGGGCCTCCACTCCCCTTTTCCTGTTCACCTCTAAGCCTGTCCTAAATTAAAGTGAGCACAACAGCCACAGCATGAATCACAGACACTAGATGGCCTCAGCGAGCAAGGTAAATAGGGGTGGGGGGAACAAATAAGCCAAGTAGGGACTTTTCCTCAAAACTCCTGAGAAGAGCAGAATCCACAAGGGCCCATGCCACACTGGGTGCTTGACTCTGGTCTCCATGGCTTCACAGGAGCCCAGAAATAAACTGCTTTCTGGGGACCTATCATTATGTTTATTTCTGTAAAATAGAATTACTAGCATTTTCTGAATGCAAACTGTTATTTTGTGATCATGATCTACATGTAATACCTTTTACATGGGATACTTGAAGGAGAATCCCGCCATCCCAGGATAATCTTTCTCATTCTTTTCTTATTCACTTCTGCAATAGAGACACGTATGGAATCATACTCTATATCTGGAATGTGTGTCAGGCTCAAAGCCCAGCCATTTGTTCTTGGGGCTGTCTGGCAGCCCATAGTATAAGTCTTATTCTTCCTCCTCAGGCTATCAGAGGCCTGGAATTACAGCATCCTTCTTTGTCCTCAGAGATGGCTGCCAGCTTTGTTGTTGGGCTGCACCCTGGCCTGCTTCTCTGGGGCAGCTATGTCATCCAATGTGGGGGTGTCATCAATTAGGGCAAAGTCTGGAAGGGGTCCAGTGGGCCCATGTGGGGGCTGGAACTTTTGTGGCCTAGGGCACAGCTCTTCCTTGTCAGATGGAGATGAGTTAGGGCTGCTGACTTCCCTGGAGCCCATGTCCAGCTCATTTTGGAAGGAAGCCAAGGGTGCAGGGGCTAAGGAACAGGCCAGCAGGCTGCAGGGGCAAAAAGAAGCAGGTCAAGAGTCACCCTGAGTCAGATTGCCTGGTCAGATCACCTGATCACAGTCACCAGCTGCAAGGCCTGAGGAGAGAAAGCTCACCTCTCTGAGCCTCAGCATCCTTCCCTGGAAGGTGAGGAGAAATGAGTACGCACTGCTGAGTCTGTTTCTGAGTCTCAAAGCTAATAAACCACGTGCAAAGCACACTGCACAATGCCGAGCATATAGCAGATGCTCAAGAAACAAGACTGTTAGATTGCTGTGCAGACGATACTTCCTGTCATCCATAGCTCCAGGCATCCCCTTCTCCTCTGGTCCCTCACAGCCCTTCACCTCAAGGGTCCCTCTGTTATCTCCTTCACTTTAACTACTAGACTCAAGCTGCAGAGTCTGGAGGCCAGGCAGGCTTAGAAGGGAGCTTGTGCCAGGTTCTAACAGTGAAATGAGTAAACAAGTGGACGAGTCAGGAGCTCCGTCACAAGCAAGCAGACACAGGCATGAAGGGGGACAGCCTGGCCTGTGGTCACTGGGAGGTTGACAGCAGTGGACTCACGTCCTCTGCTTCCTTGTCCTCAGCACTCATGACAAACATCCAGAGAAAGCAAGAACCTACTGTGTGCCAGGCATCAGAAATGTATTGCCCCAAGCTTCACAACACCCCTGGGTATGTGGGAATGACTATTCCATTAGGGAAAATGAGGCTCCAAAGAGTAAGAAAATTGCCAAGTTGACACAGTAAGAAAATTGCCAAGTTGACACAGCCAAAGAGTTAGTTTTGCAGCCAGGCCCCTCTGACCCACAATCTGCTTGTGTGTTTGCTGCTGGCTGCGTGTCCCACATCCCCTGCTGTCTGTCCCTTACTCCCATGTTTCTCCCATCCTCAGTGACCCCACAGCTCCTCCTTCCTTTGCATACTTGCCTGCCCTGAGCTCGGGTTCCTTCTTGTTCATTCTTGTCCAAACTCCTGTGGACAACCATGGCAGCCTCCATCGAGCTCTGAGCATCAGAAGAGCCACATTTTCCTCTCCCACTGACTCCTAACTTCAGCTCAGGGGTCAGCAGCGGGCGGGGTCTTCGCTGTAACCCATGACCTTTATCTGGATGTGGCTGAAGTTGGGCAGGCTCTGGTCATAGGCGGCTTCTTCCCACAGCCTGACATAGAGGGACTGGGGGCTGAGGGCCCAGAGAGAAAGAGGGGGAGGGGAGGGAGAGGGAGAAGAAGGGAGGAGAGAAGGAGTGAGAGTGTGTGAGAGACAGAGAGAGAGAGAGAGAGAGAACACACAGGTGGGCATTGATCCACTCAGCCAGCTGCAGTGTCCTCCCCTGGCTGTGTGCCCTGGGCATGAGATCCCACACATCTCACCAAGAGCCCCTAGGGGATCTCCCTGTAACCATTCATGGGTTACAAGGCTAAGGCCTCAAATAGTGAGTAAATTATGTGGCAAGGCTGGGGCCAAACCCCAAGTCTGACTTCCAGTCCTGTGTTCCCTTCACTTGTTGTCGCCCATGGAACCACAGGGTATGAGGAGAAAATGGAGACCAGTTCCATGGAGGTGCAAGGGGTTACAGACCCTTACTCTAAGCCGAGGCTCCAGGCAGACATGGTCATTTCCTTTGAACCATGGGAATTATTTAATTATTGTGGGCTCCTGGGCTGCCAGGCTCTGGGAGTGAGCTCCTCTGACCCTCCCTGTGATGCAGGAGGCCCAGTGAGGAGACCTGGCCTCAGAGATTAAAACTGTAATGCACCCAAAGTACAGCAACCCGTCAGGCCTGAGTTCAGGCTCCATCTCTATCCGTCACTCTCCATGAGATTTGGGGCTGGTGACTCTATTTCTCTGAGTCTCAGATTCTGTGCAATGGGAATCATAATACTTAGTTCCCAGAACCAAGAATGAGAAACAGCCCACGATGTGTAACAGGTTGTTCTCAGGAAATGGGGAGGCAAAGTGGAAGCTGGGTCATGAGAGAAAATAGAAGATACTGCTCCCCCACTGGACTGGACACTTTCCCCTCTGCTTCCTTCATTCTCCTCCTGATGGGAGGCTGGGGCGGGGCCCCCCCTGCACTCACCTCTTCAAGTCAGACAGTCTGCTCTCCAGCAGGCCTAGTGCCTTCCGGGACAGGGCGCCTTGGAAGTCAGAGTCAGCAGGCACAAAGGCAACCTGCAGAGACAAAGGGAGACAGCCTGTGCATCTGAACACAGCTGCTTCCACACAGCCCAGAGCCTCGGTAGACCTCCCTGGGTGCCCAGGAAAAGAAGCTGGACTTGGCTGGGGCTCCATTTGACAAGCAGGTGCTGTTCAGAGCATGGCTCCAGTGGTGGGCGGTGGCTGTGCCAGACCTGCTCTGTGCACTCACTCTCTCCGCCACTAGGGGCAGCAACGAGTGAGAGACCATTTGCCCTAGAACTCAAGTCTCATCATTCATTTCCCAGAGGTCTCATCCCAAACCTGACATGCACAAGGCCCTTCATTCTAGGCAGTGAATGAGTGGAAAGCAGGTCCTGTGCTTGGTGGTGCAGAGACTGCAGAAACAGAAAATTGGATGGAGCAGTGGTTTCCACAGCCTGTTTCCAACTTTCAGGATCCAGCAGTTTCGGTATGTCCAGTGAGTGCATGAGTGGAAAGCAGGTCATTGCCATGTGCTTGGTGGTGCAGAGTCTGTGGGGGAAACAGAAGCACATGGATGCAGGTGTGCCCACAGCCCATTCCTAAACTCTCAGGATGCAGCAGTCTGTATATGTCCAGCTCCAGTGGCTGAGCAGTGGGGGAGGGAAGTCATGAAGGAGGCAGTGGGTCAGGTCAGAAGGAGACTAGGGTTTAGAGAATGGGTGAGGCTCCTTCTGCCAGGTCCTTGCTGTTGGCCCAAGACAGTCACCCCTCTGCCTAGAGCCTCTCTCAGTTCTTCTGGGCCATGGGGCTGGCCTTACCTATTGGTACTCAAGAGCACCATCATCATGCCCAAAAGACACCCACGTGCCCATTGACATAAGATGACTAAATAAAAAAATGAACACATTGAGTACCAAACCAGGATCCCTTGTAGCCAGCTGGTTCTGACATTCAGAGAAGTTTTTTGTTCTCCCAATTACCTCATGACTTGCTCAAACACTGCCATCCTCATCATCATCACCACCACCACTAGTATCACCATGAGCAGCATAATCACTACTATCATCAATACCATCATCATTATAACCTCTATCACCTACTTCATCATCATCTGCTCACCCTTACCACCACCACCACCACCATCACTTCCATCACCATTACCTCCATAGTCTTCAACACCACCTTACATCAACCACCATCATCAACACAACTATCACCGTAATCTCCATCACCATCATCATCCCCACCATCCACTCTATCACCATAACTACTATTACAACCGCCAAACAAAATAGTACCACCATCACTTAATCATCACTATGATCGCCATCATCACCACCACAGAGAACACCATTCCCATCATTCCCATCACCTCTGTCATCATCAGGACTAACATGACATCAACCACCATCACAATCACCTGCAGCACCACCTCCATCACCACGACTGCCATCACTATCTTCACCTTCATCATCACCATCACCATTGCCACAAGAGAAAGTTCCTTAGTTTTCATATAATACAGGAGACAGGCGAGCTGCCTTTTGGTGTTGGGGGGGGGGGAATTTAAATGTCTGTAGCATGTTGAGTGGGAGAATCCCATTTAAAATGATGCAAAGAATGTGGTAAACTTCCCTTTCGCTCTAAAGTAGTGGCTGAAAAATTGCATTTACAAGGACATTTGTGTTTAGTATGTCTCCCTCTCCATATAGAGTTGTCCATGGGCCTGGTTGCGATCTGGGATTAGGCTTGGACCTTGAGGAAATGCTATCAGGATCAAAACTGGAACATTCACTACGCTCTTGAAGGTACTTTGTGATATGATTAAGACTGAAAAGAGCAATAAAAATGTCATGTTCTTCGGAAGTATCAGCTGTACTCTTTTGGCCCTCATCCTGAAGAAGTTATGGGTTGCTCACAAAACACATTTTTAAGTGAGATTAAAAGTACTTTCAGATACAATTTTATCCAGTTTGACTTCTTAAAACTTATCTTGAAGACATTGAATAAACTGTGGTCTCAAACCATGTGACCTGCAATCATGTGCTTTTACCTGATCATAACTGCTGTGGTCCTTAGCATTGACTATACTATCTGGATGGGGAGACACTGTTTTGTGAGTCTCATTATAATTTTAATGATGGTAGTCACCTTGAAAGTTTATTTCTCCTCAATGACTAATACTATAAGGACGAAAGCTGTAAGAGTGACATCTTAGAAATCCCTAGGAGGGACTGAACACCCACAAGTTTAGTTGTACTTCGCAGTGTAGCACCAGCACTTGTCAGGTTCAGAGGCCCAGGGAAGTGGGGTAGGAGTGAAAACAGACCATTCCTTTATTGTGTAGCTTTTATATGTTGAACTGCTCAGTTTCAGCCCTCTTTCATATGTTTAGATACACTTTCTGCCATATTTCACACTCCCTGTGTGCAGAGCTTCGGAGCCTTGGAAAATGCCAGATTGCCACTGTCAGCTAGAGTTGCCAAGTCAAAGAGGCCCAACCAGCCCCAAAGTGCCGTTCTGGTTGGCTTTCCATCTGTGGGGAAACATGACAAAGTTGACGACTTCCCTGCTTGCACTTAGAATAGCCCTTTCTTCCACTGTCCTCCTGCAAAAGTCCCTTGTGGTCCATGGGCTCCAGTTAAATGCTGTAAGCTGCAAACAGCCCCACACCCAAGAAACAGAAGATCATCATTGTAGAGAACTGTGCTTCCTAAGCACACAGATTTGGAGTGGTTCCAACGTTCTTATATTTTTGAATGTGACATTCTAAAGTTGATTTTCAATATGCTCTGCCATAACCCCCAAAACACACACATACACACACACACACACACACACACACACACACACTTCTCTCCATACCCATATTTGCTGTAAGATTGTGTGAGACACATATTGAAATGTTGGCAATGATATATGTTGGGATGTAGTTACCAGCAACTGCACTCAGGAGCCAAATTCAGGAGTGAAATTGCCACTTCTAGTCCCTTATTTCTTATGGAAATGATGCCCTCCACCATGCACCTGCCATCTGTCCTCCAGGGAAGCTACATGGGTCACTGTGCACTCTGCACTTTGATTTATTATTACATTGCTGCTACAATGAGCATCATTTCTGCTTTGCTAGCAACCATACTATTATCCTTACCTGCAGTCAACAAACCTGCTCTGGACTGTTTTCAAGGTCATACCACAAAGGGTCAATTGTGATAGGCTTCCCTTGGAAGAGCTGTCACTTTCACTGCCAATTTTTGTGATGTTTTATAATCTTTCACAAAGTCTACAAATCAAGCAGGAATTACATAATCTGCTCAATGCTTTCCCAAGGAGTCACTATCCAGTACAAATTATGTCCCCACCCAACCCTCTAAAAAGCTAGGTTTCCTGCTCTGTTCCCATTCCTTGTGTCCTGGGTTGCTCACATGAGGCCTCTCCCTAGTGTTATTCGATATTTCTCCTTCCCTGCAGGCTAGGCGCTTCCTTCTGAATCATGGAGACCAACTCTCTGTAGGAAGCTATTGAGGCACAGGTGTGATGCTTGCTGGTTTGGGGTAGGTCCTGGGCCTTCATGAAAGGGGCAAGTGGAGGTGATGGTGGAACTGGAGATCCCAATCTCATACTGGAGCCTTTATCATCTCTTGACTATTGAGCATTTCCCACATGTGACACTGAATTGTCAGAAGACTGGTTGGCAGGAGTTTTGCCTCTGCTGAAATCCCATCATTTTTACACTGCCTGAGCAGAGGCAGACATTGCCTAAAATAGTGGCACTCGCCAACATAGCTGGGGACAGGAGTTCCCACAGTGAATGGGATAACTATCTTCGTAAAATGGACAGAGACACCATGTGCTGCATGAATTCTATATGGAGGCCTGGCAGAGCGGTATTCTTCTAAACTGGATGGAACTCACTGCCCAATCATGACTCAAATGCAGCCTGAAATAAGTAGAATGAGTTTCGCTAGGGGTCTCTGGCAGAAGAGTAGATAATAATAGGGACTGTATTTACCCAGTCTCTCCCAAACTCTTGTCACCTGGAGTCTCCTTAAACCCAGAAACTTTCCTTTCCCCTAACTGGAAAACTCTTAATTCATATGGCTCTAGATGTGCTGCAGAAACCTGAATGAGAGTGCCACCTACTGCCAGGAGAGATCACTGCAGGTTGAAATAGAAGACATCCTGGAAAAAGGGTTTATCATGCTTAGTCCTTGTTCTTCTCTGGGATCTTGTGGACCTGGCAGATACCATCCCACCATTGGCAGGGGACTTGTGCTGCAGTGTGACACCAACAGTAACTCTGTGGCAGCAGGATAGTTGGAAAGCTACTCACATTCCAGGCTTGGTTTCAAGTCAAGAACCTTGACTCCTTTGAAGCATCTGCAGGTTTGTGAACAGGGGTTCCATGAACATTTCCTGTGCTAGGCCCAATCCTCTTGACAGGGGTCTGGGATGGGGAAGGGCTTGGGAACTTTGGTTTAGTGGTAAAGCAGATCCTAGGATGAGGCACCACATTGTGTGTAGGTCTTGCGGTGGGTACAGATCCACATTCACCACATTAATATAAAATGAGTACCCAGAGGGACTTCCTAGTCTCTCTACCAGTCCCAGCTGAACAAGCACTCTCCTTCTCAGTCAAATACAACTAAAAATAAAAATGGCGGCAAAATCTGTAATAAATATCAAGTCACAAAAGCAAAACAGGTCAGACAATCAGCTTGCCTTAAAAAGGCCACAGAAAACTGGGTGCCAATGGCTCATGCCTCTAACCCTAGATACTCAAGGGGCTGAGATCTGAGGACCTCAGTTCCAATCCAGGCATGAAAGTCTGACTTATCTCAAAAAGCTGGAAGTAAAACTGTGGTTCGAGGGGTAGGATTCTAGTCTTGAGCCAAAAAAGCTCAGTAACAGTGCTCAGGTACTGAGTTCAAGCCCCAGAATGACACACAAAGGCAACTGAGAACCAAAGGATAGACCAGTGATACTTTATTTGGATATTTATTCACGTGTGGGAAGCCAATCCTCACACATGCCACCTGCACCCCTCACATGTCCACCCAGCCCCCGTGAGGGACACCACCATAAGAATAGGCCCATTGCCACCACCACCCCTCCACCCCGCAACACAGGTAGCAGCCCTAGAGCAAGCAGGCGATGCTCTGGCTGCCTTCATACACTGTTTCCTGCAGCAATAAGTTGCCCAACCTGCAACCTCCCCTTATATCACCTCACTGTGCTTGGCAGGCCCTCTTCCCTCGGGCCCTGTTTCTTGCTCTATAAAGTAAGGTTGCTAGTATATGTGTTATAGGGCAGAAGGGAGGGTGGAAGAACTAGGGTGGAGGTGTATTCTGTCGCTCTCTGATCCCAGTCAGGGACATAGCTAGAGGTGGAACAGAGTGAGGATAGCAAAGAGAAAGTGAGGCATGGCCCTATGGTTATTTGAGATATTCTTGTCCTAGCTGGGCTGGCTCTCTCAATCAGTAAGTCCAAAGGAGTTTCTATAAAGTGAGAAGACCATGAGGGTCCCCAACACCGGTCACCCTCATTTGTTCCTGCTAACACTGGCTCTTCTTAGTCCAAGGGCCTCCCCCAGGCTGGAGCCAAATGTATGTGAAAGGTGATTTTGTCACTAGCCTTCTAGCTGGGCTGCCAGGAGCCCCTCTTGCTGTTAAATCTACCCCCTCCTTGCTCCTAATGGGGAGGATTCCTGAACCTCTCCCAGGGAGGATACTCAAGATGAGATCAAGTTCTCTCAGGCCATATATCCCCTCCTGCAGCCCTGCCCTGATCAATAACACCCAGCAGGTTGAGGTCTTCCATTCACTCTATGGCTGGCCTGAGAGCTGGATGCGGCAGCAGATGGCGGTGACTATTATAAACTCCTTACTGGCCCTTCCTCTTTTGTCAGTGTTCTGGTGCTTCACCACACATGTGTTGTCCACAGGAAAAGCTCCCAGGGTTATTGAAGTCTCAGGATGGGCACTGCAGCTTGTCAGGGTCCATCCTGCGTCACAGCTCACGGTGACCTGCCAGAGTCCAGGGAAGACAAGTAAGGCCAGGTCCTGCATCCATGGTCAGGTCTCTAAGCCACCTGCTACACTGTCCCTCCCAGCAACCCTCAGTGGGGACCAAACTGTCAACACCTGGCTTGGTTCTACACCTCACACCCTCCAACGGGGCTATGTCCAACAATGCCCACCACTCCCTCAGGGTGCTTCACTCCAGCCTACCAGGACACTGGGGCCCAGACAGACATCTCAACAAACCAAAGCCCCTCCCACTTCCCACTTCCCTACAAGCCACACCTCCCACAGCCTTCCCCACCCAGTGATGGCAACTCCATCCTCCCAGCAGCTCCACAAGACCTTGCAACAGCCCTCCACTCCTTGTTGCAGCTCATGCCCACACCAGAGCCACCACCCTCAGGTCCCAAACTCCTCCTGCCATGGCCTCTAGAGGCTAGCTCTCAGACTCCAAGAGGCCAAGTGTGACCTGCCCTCCCTTCAGAGATCTTCCTTCTTCCTCCAACCTTCAATGGTTGCTCAGGCATTCCAGCCCTGAACAACTCCCAGTAGGTTTGTGAAATGCAGAAGTGATGCTTTGGTTTTTTTTGTTTGTTTGTTTTTTGTTGTGCATGCACACCAATCCTGGCATTTAAACTCCAGAGCTGAACCCAGCTCCAGATCTGGCTTTTTTGGGGGCAGTTAATTAAGGGCATAAGTTTCATAATCTCCCTTGTCCAGGCTGGCTTTCAACCCCAATCCTCAGATCTCAGTCTCCAGAATAGTTATGAGTACAGGTGCTTAAAAAAAAAAAAACAAGCAGTACTGGGGTTTCTAACTCATGAGTGCCAAGCAGGTTTTCTACCACTTTAGTCATCACTTTGGCTGCTTTCGCTTTAATTATATTTCAGATAGAATCTTTTTTTTTATTTTTTATTTAATTTTTTTTTTTTGCCCAGGTGGGCCTCAAACTGAACTCCTATTTGTTCCTTCTCAGGAGCAGGTGAAACAGGCACAGCATTGTATTACTGTGTCCAGACTCAGCAATTCATTTCTTTATGCCATATTTATTTGTGCTATCCTTAAAGGGGGACAGGGCATTGGAGAGCAAACCTTACTAATCTGGCCAGAAACAAAAGCAAGCCCAGCACACTCACACTCACACTCATACAAATTCATGCGCAAGCACATGCACACACACACACACACACACACACACACACACACACACACACACACACTGCACATGACAGCACAGGTGCTCAGGTCCTCCCCTGGGCAATGCAGGCCCCAGCCATCTCCACTCCCTCCCCCCCCCACAACCCAACCCTTCACCTTCTCCAAGGGACTGAAACGCCTGTACTTCTTCGTTGTACACTGCAGGCCCGGAGCACGGCAGCAGGAAGCATGAACACTGGCCTTCTTGTGCCCCAGGCACTTTCTGGGCTGATAAACTTGCTGCCTTGAAGAATGCTTGGAGACACCAGGGTTACGTATCCCCCAATGGGAGCTGCATCCTAGGGCAGAAGAGGGACAGCTCACACACTGAATGTGGAAGACTATCGTGGTTCTCTTTCACACCCCTTTCTCTATAAGGTTTAAAGCCAAGGAAACCCAGGAGCAGCTCTGAGGGGAAGAGACATTGGCCTGAGCAGGAGGACTTCCAGCATAGCTCTGCTGGTGATCTGACTTGTAGAACTTTGGGATAGAAGCTCAAGCGCTCTGATCCATAGTTTCCATGATCTCCCCATGGAGATCATGGAGCATGGTTCCCAGGCCTGCGATGATCAACCACTGCTTACCCAAACCCCTCCCACCTCAAGTCCTTTCCTCATGCATCATCACCAAGAGCAGTCCGGCATAAGCTTGGGTCTGTGGGCTAGGGAATCAGGTGCACCAGGCTGTAAAATTGTGGGAACTTTGCTGAACTTCATCAAGTCTCAGTTTCCCTATTTGTAAAACAGCTAGAGCAGTAGCAGCAACTCACAGAGATACTGCTTAGCTAAAGCAGAAACATGCATGGGAAGTCCCAGTACTGCCCATGCAGGACCTAGGATCTGGTAGGTAACCAGGACCAGAGCCCTTCTCCCAGCTCTGCGTCTTTAGGAAAGACACTCGGCAACTTGTCCTGCATATGGGACTTAGCATGCGCTACACAGTGAGTGTCTGTGGCTCTGCCAGCTTTGCCACAGACCAGGCTTCCTGCCAGGCCAGCAGCCACATAGAGCTCTTGTCCCAGACAAGGCTCTAGCCACTGGGCTCATCTGACTCCTGCTAATCCAGCCAAATTCTAACCCCACCTAACCCTTACTATTCCAGAACTTCAGACTCCCCAGTACTTACCTAACCAAGGTCAGCTCCTGACCTAGTATTTCAAGATAATTCCCACTGTCCCCTAAACCTCCCCTCTGGCACTAAGCTCCTTCTAAACATGGCTCCAGCCCAAGAAAAACAGTCCCTACCTCCTATATGCAGCCCTCACCCATGACTTCCAGCCACTTTCCTGGGCAGGTTTGTTATACAAAGTTCCTAGCCCAGGGCTGGTAAGGTGGCTCAGTGGTAGAGGGCTTGCCTTGCATGCCTGAGGTCCTGGGTTCCATTCCTCAGCACCACAGAAGCAGGAAAAAAAAGCAAAAACTGGTGCTGTGGCTCAAGTGATAGAGTGCTAGCCTTGAGCTGAAGAGCTAAGAGATAGCGCCCAGGCCCAGAGTTCAGGCCGCACACCTGGACTCCCTACCCCCAAAAAGAAAGTCCCTAGCCCAGAGAAAGGACTTCAGAGTGATGGTTGGTGACAGTGGCCACCAGAATGCAACTGTCCAGGATTAGAGCTGAGCATTCACAATGAGTGAAAACTAAGGCACAGGGCTGAGAAGGAACTTGCTAGTTACTGATTGGATCAACCTGAGCTGTGCCCCACTCTGACAGGCCTGAACTAGGGCAGCCTACCCACACAGAGGGTAAACAGCTCCCAGTGCCCAAGCCAGAGGTCATTTGTCACCCTTCTAATCACCACTACAGAGGCAGGAGAGGAAGAGAGAGGTGAAGCCACTTGTCCAAGGCCACATAGCATGCAAGTTGCAGATCCTGTTTGGCTGTGGGTCCTGAGGCTCCCATATCATCTGCTCAAACTCATAGGGACCAAGTGTATGGGACATGTCTCCTGAGCAGCAGGAGGTAGGTCATCTTCCTCACCCTGGCGGGACCAGCCCCTACCTGTGAGGACTTGGTCAGGATCCCGGCAGTGGGTGTAGGTCTTCAGCCACACCAAGGCTGGAGGAGCTGTGTAGACTCTGCAGTTGGCTCGGGGGAGCAGGCAGCATCTGGCCACCGCAGAAACCTGGCTATTTCCAAATGCCAGGCAAACGCGTCTCTTTCCTAGGATCTGAGAGTCCAAGAGAGAAATGGGAACTTGCTGTGAAGAGGTTTAGGGACTGGGGAACCTGGTCTGAGAAGAACCCCGTCTGCAAGTTCTGGCTTCTGAATCCTCAGCACTGCTTGGTCCCATGCAGTCTGTCCTGCCATGTGCAGCACAGATGAATCTTCCCAACACTGACAATGCCTTGTAACTGGAGATAAGGGTACCTGATACCGCAGCACAGGGCCATGGGCTCCCTGACCCATTGAACATCTCCTAAGAAACCTCCCTAACATTGATTTCCGCACAGAAATGCACATCTACCATATCCTGGAGCACTCTTCCCCTCAGAGGGCCACCCAGGGTATGGGAACCTCATCAGCTGCTTCTGCACCTTTGAAATTCTCAACTCACAGAGCCTCTGCCATCCCAACCTGAGGGTCATGACTGTGGATTCTCTTGGTTGGCAGGGAGAAGGAAGGGGTGTGTCAGTACTGGGACTTGAACTCAGGGCCTAGGTGCTGCCCCTCAGCTTTATCATTCAAGCCTGGCACTCTACCAGCAGAGCTGCAACTCCCCTTCACACTTCATTGGAAATAAGAACCACATGACATTTCCTGACTGGGCTGGCTTTTGAACCACGATCCTCAGATCTAAGCCTCCTGAGTCATTAGAACAACAGGCATGAGACAAAAACACCCAGCATAGAGATGGCTTTAGGCAAGGCAGAGAGCCGAAGCCACCGCTGTCCTTTCCCTCCTGTGCCCATGAGGGGGCTGTCTGTCCTGAGTCCCCCAGGAGCACCTGGCCCTGCCCAGGCCTTTGAAGTTGAAATAGGGATTAGAATCCAGAGGACAGAGGACTGGGCACACAGAGTGTGCAGCTCACCCTCACACGCTCGCCCAGCCGCTTCCGACTCTGGGAGATACTGGAGCAGCCCAGCAGCTCCTCCTCCGGGTCACACTCAGCCACTGCACGGCCTGCCAGAGTGATGTTCCAGGGTGCTGACCACACAGTCCTGCAGAACAGCTGTTCACCTACAACAAGGTCATGAGTAATGAGGCTCTGGGGGCACAGTACACCCAGAGAATCCAGAGAAAGTTTCAGTCTTACATAAGGGAGAGGAGTTTCCATATCACATGAAACTTTTAGTTAAAACTTCAGTGTTGAAATAATTACCCTGAGCCTGGAGTCCTATCTGAGGACAGTCCTTCTGTAGACCAGGTAGGGGACTGTCACCTCCACATGGGCCTCTCACACCCAGGCTGGCTTCTGCCTACCCACCTGCCATGCTCACCTGTTTCCTGGGTGCGGGGGGGCAGTGCAGCCAACAGGTTGGGGGTCTTGAATCGCTCCTCCTCGGGGAACCAGGTGTCATTGATAGCATTTCTGATAGAGTAATGGATCAGCCTCTGCCTCAGCTCAGCCACAGTGAGGTTTGGCTGGGCAGTGAGCAACAGGGCTGCAATGCCTGATGGAGGAAGGAAAAAAGAAGACAAGGTGATCGCCTGGCCTTCCATCCTAGCTGGGAACTCCTTTTAGGACACAAATGCACACATATACACACATCATGTGCTCTTCCCAAAATGAAGCCACCTGCAATCCCTTGCATAGTGAAAGATAGAAAGTAACACATCTTGTTCTACCTCCAAGCCTTGGTATTGGCCATTGTGTTCACCAAGTGAACACCAACTTATACCCCAGTGATGCAAAATGGCACTATCACTATCACGTCTGCCCATTTGGTCCTCTTGCTCATAGCCAGACATATGGAGGATCTGGCCAAAGGGGCCGTTGGAATCCTGGTGGCCCAGGCAGTGGCATGGTGACTCACCAGCCACATGGGCAGCCGCCTGCGAAGTTCCACTCTGCGTTACATAGCAAACATTACAGTCTTTGGAGGCACTGACAATGTTCTTCCCAGGAGCAAAGATGTCCACACAGGATCCATAATTGGTCCCTAGAGGACCCTGGATGAGTGGCTGGATCTGAGAATCGACAGCTCCAACAGTGATGACCTGGAATGTGGCAAAGAGTTGAGGGAAAGGCTGCATGAGGCAGACTAATCAACTCCTATACTTCCTGTTTGACTCCCATGTAAGTGTCTTCTCCAGAGGAAAATCTGGCTCCTGGGCACAGCTGATACCCTAGCCTGCCCCAGGGCTTCTACAGGATGCAGGCACTACTCTTGATGCCCTGTAGAGATTGTACTTAATGGGAGAAAAACACTAAATTGACAATGTTGTTATCAAGAAGCCAGAGTGCTGTGAGGCAACCCACAGTGAGCCAGGCTGGATGCAGGCAGTTGTAAGTTCAGCATCTCTGGAAAAACCCCCAGAGCTATAGTCTGAAGGTTTGTGCAGGGCAAGGAGGGAGAGGGGAAGGGGAGGGCAGCACTGCCCATTTGCGTCTGTACCTTCCCTTCCTTCCAGGGCCCAGAAGGCCTGGAGATGGGACACCTGTCCTCCCCCTGATACTGCCAGGCCCACACAAGCCCCACACAAAGCAGTGGCTCTGCAAATGTCAATCAGGAGGAGAGGGATGGCACAGAGGGAGGATGTGATGGAGGGGGTAATGTGGGAGGGCCTTTGAAGGTGATGCAGGGCTAGCCAAACACCTATCACACTAGGGTTTGGGGATGCTGGCCCTCTGACAACCTGCAAGGCAGGACATGAGCAGGAAGCCCTGCTAGCACCTACCTCAGGAGACGATGCTGGAGAGTAGGAACAGGCATTGCTCTGAAAGTTGCCCGCAGCGGCCACCAGCACTGCTCCAGCCCTTGCCAGGAGCTTGCAGGCATTGTTGATGCTCTTACTGTACCCACTCACCAGGGGCAGCAGCACTACCATGCGCTTGGAGGGATTGGAGACCAGCTGTTTCCAAATAAACTCCAAGCCTGAGAGAACATAGATGACTGAGAACAAGATGAATGCCTGGAAAGGGGCATGTTGCCTTCCCCAGCTCCTTCCCTCCAAATCAACAGTGATGTTCATTATTGAACCCAACATAAGTCAAAGCATCTGGCCAAAGGAGCTGCTGGGGTCTGCCACTCACCCATGAGGATGCCGCTGACCGTGCCCTTCCCTTGGCAGTTGAGCACACGCAGGCTGTGTATCTTGATGTCCTTGGCCACGCCAACATTCTGGCCATTGACCAGAGCTGCCAGGTGAGTACCATGGCCTTCACAATTGCCCTCCTGCTCCACTAACACAAGGACCAGATGAGAAAGCCACCCGCCCCATGATTTCCCAAGATCCCGGATGGACTGGCAATGCCTGCCCTCCCTTGCCTACAGCTGAGGACTGGGGATGGACGGTGATGGCTATGGAGGGTGACCATGGTGCTCCAGGTCTGGTGGTCCTCATCTTCCTCTGGGGTGGGCTGGCGAAGGATGGCTCACCTGTATCCTGGATGCACTGGTGCTCTGCCACTCCTCCTCAGGCACTCTCTCAAAGTTAGAGTTGATGATCCTGTCCTTAATTTCCATGTGATTAGGCTGGATGCTAGTGCCCAAGAGATACACCTCCACGGGGTTGTCCTTGTCTTCCCGCAGTGACATTTGTGCAAGAAGAGAAAAGGGAGAACCAAGAGCGTATGTTATATGTGGGTCACATGTATCAATGGTGGCATGCTCTGCTTCTCAATTGTGCAGTCTTTCATCTAAAAATCCTCCCAAGCCACTCCTAGTGGGTCTATATTACTGACGGGGCCAGTGAGACTTAGAGACAGGGAGCTGTCCTAAGCCATGAAGATGGCCAAGGAGAGAGAGTCAGTACACTCCCCAATAGCATGCTGCCTGTTACTGGGTCTTGTTATCAACTCAAATGGCCTAGCTCTACCTTGAGCTCTGTCATTGCCTGGGAGCAGCCCAGGAGGCCTCAGGGACCTGCTCCTCCTACTGGCTCTCTTGAGGCAGAATTACAGCAGCACACTTTCTATTGTTGCCGAAGCAGAACTGCAGTTCTGGAAATCATAAATTCAAGATCGAGAGATCAGTCATGCGGCACTCCTCCTGAAGATTCTGGATAAGAAGCTTCACTCGCCTTGTGCACCTCCTTCTGGTGGCTGCTGGCATTTCTTGGCTTGTGGCTTCCTCACCCCAAGTTCTGCCTATCTCCTCCTCTTGCCTTTCTTTTACAAGGTTTGGGTTTGAGGATAACGAACAGCTGTGCCTTGTGGGCTCTATGAGTAAAGGGACAGGGCAGGGCCTGCCCAGCCTTCTTTATCCCCATCCATACGGGACCTGCTTTACCCTGTCCCAGTCCAACAGCTCCTAAAGGGTCTCCTCCAGCAAGCCCTTGAGAAGATTCTAGAAGGGGCTCCTTAGCCCTGTCTCCATTCCTCCAGGAAGGGACAAGGACATCATGGGCATCACCAGGGAGCAGGAAATGGACTGTGTCTACTCCAAACCTTCAGGAGAGCTAGTCACTAGTACCATAGAAAAGACACACCATGTCCTTTTAGACCTATCTATCTGGAGGCTAGAGGTGTGACTTAAGTCGTAACCTAGCAAATGTGAGGTCCTGGATTCAAATGACAGCACCACCACCAGACCTTATCTGAAAAAGAGGTCTTTCTAGGTGATCTCATGCAGGATGACCAAGTAGCACTAAATCTAGTGCAGAGTGGCCTCACACAAGAATGAAGAGGAAGGCTGGGCACCGTGTCTCACTTCTGTAATCCCTGCTATTTGTGAGTCAGAGAATGGATAGATCAAAGCCTGCCCAGGCAAAAAGTTCACAAGACCACATCGCAACCAAAGCTAGGTGCAGTAGCACAAGCTTGTCATCCCAGCTACTCAGTAACCATAACAAGGAGGATTGTGGTCCAGGTTCTGGCATATATATGAGAAGTTATCTAACCAGTAACTAATGTATACATGTCTTGAGTGGTAGAGAACCTGCCTAGCAAGCATGAGGCCCTGAGTGCAAAGTCCAAGACTCTAAATGAGAAACAGAACATATCTTGCTACTCAGAAAGGAGAGATGTAGAGCATTAATGGTTCCAAGCCAACCTAGGCAGCAAAGTCCTCTAGATTCCATCTCCAAATTACTAGTAAAACGCCAGGCTAGAGATCTGGCTCAAGTGGCAGTGTGCCAGGGTGAACAAGTAAGCTGAGCACATGGGTAGCCCTGAGTTCAAGCCCCATACCACTCATCAAATAAATAGCATAAGCCAATGAAGAGAAAGAGAAACAGAAATAAAGAATGGTGAGAGGAGAAAGCAAGAAACCACACAAAGGTGGGAAGCTGGGGCAGAGCAAAATGACAGCCCGCCAACATCACCCACCTTCCAGTCCTGAAGACACTGCCTCTGCTTCCCCTTAGCCTCTAAACAGTGGGGAGGACAAGGCTGATCACGGCCTGTTCACAGCTAAGGGAAAGGCCTAGAAAGGGAGGTGGCTCCTCAGACCCTGAGATCCGTGGATAAGGAGAAGGCGTTGGGCTCACCCCCAGACCTGAGGCCCAGCACCAAACCAAACCCAGATCTGCACAGGCTCGTCCATCACTACAGGGTCCAGCCAGAACCTCCAATCCTCTCCCAAGCAGGTGCCCTTACTGCCTACCCCAGATCAGGGTCACTGAGACACCCCCGTCCCCCACACACTGCCATTTTCCTGGCCCTCTCCTGAGAGGCCTGGAGGCCTGGAGACAAAGACCTAGTTGAGGGAAGCTCTGGAGCTCTGGTCTAGTTTTGAGGACTGAGAGTTATATAGCCCAGAGACTGAGTCACAGTCAAGTTCAGTTTCCTCTTAAGGCAAGTATGGCCTGCTGGAGAAGAGGAGGAAAAGAAGATGGTTATTCAGGCACTTGTGGCTCAAGCTTGGAATACTAGCTACTCAGGAAGCTGGGATCTGAGGGTGGCTGTTCAAAATCCAGCCTGGGCAGGAAACTGTGAGGTTCTTATCTCTAATTAATCATCCAAAAGCTGGAAGTAGAGCTTTGACTCAAGTGGTAGATCACTGTCTTTTAGCAGAAAAAACTAAGGGAGGGTACCAAGGCCCTGAATTAAAGGCCCCAAATTTGAAAAAAAAAAAAATAGAAACGTGGACCTTAGGCAAATGTCCCGGTATTGTGCACAGAACAGCAGGAGGGGGCACAGTCCAAGTGGGGTTAGGAGAGAACAGAGAGAAGATGAGTGAGGTGAGGTCCCAGGACAGAGAGGAGAGGTGGGCCATGGCAGCTGTGGTCTTACTGCTGTGGTTGAAGCTATGAAACTGGTTCCACTCCGGAGAAATCCACTGCATATTCCACATGGTGCTCCGAATCCGAATCCACTGAGGCCTCCACAGGAGGCTCTGTGCAAATGCAAAGGAATCCTCCTCGATGAACTTCGCCTGCTTCAGTCTCAGGACCTGCGGATGCCAAGGACACAGGATCTCAATTTCATGAGTCATTTAGCCAGCAGCACCCAGCACTTGGTGCATCTGATCACTCCAGTGCCCAAAGTATCTGAAAGGTCCCCTCCATGGACCAGAAGACAAAGGGTCCTCACTCCTCTAGTAGGCTGGGGAGTGGGGGGAACTGGGACCAGTGACACCAAAACTGGTAGCTGAGCCCACATGAGTGGCAGGAGGGATTCAGCTTCCACATCTCATCTGGGAGCCAGGCATTGCCAGTTCTAGGCAGGCTGGACAATGGAGGAAGTCCTTGGGTCTGGATTCCATGTCCATATCAGGCCATCCTGTGAGTCCACTCTTTTTCCACATCTTTCCGTCTTCAGAGCATAGTGCTATGAACCCTGGTGGCGGCATCTGGGTGCTGAGCCAATGGGGCAGGAGAAGGGACCAGCAGGAATTGAGGGCACAGTGTGTGTGCTCAGACCCATCCCTGCCCTGGAGCATACATCACACGTGCATCATCCTGAGCCAACCTGACCCTTCTCTCACCTCAGCTGTGCACCCAGGCTGCAATGCACCAACCCAAGGACACTGGCCAGCTGCACCAGAAGCTGGGAACCCAGCTCCCCCGTGTACACGGAGATCCCTCCTCCCTCAAATGAGGGTGAATAGACAAAGTACCATAGGGGAATTGGCCAGGCTAACAAGGGAGCTGCCTGAGGAGGCTGGCATCACTAGTATCGTTGAGCTACAGACCCTCAATACTCAGTAAGTGTCTGCTGTCCCCTGAGTGTGCCAACCAAGGGATGCACACAGGCCTAGGCACATGCATGCCTGAGCTGGGGCTCACCAGGTTCTGCAGGCCCAACTTGTCGGACTTCATCAGGATGCCAGGAAAGAGGCCTTTGAAGATGTGTAGCACTTCGAACATGAGGCCCTGGCTGGCAGCCTGGCTCTGCAGCCGTTGGACAATTATTTCCATCTGCTTCTTTTGGGATTCTTTGAACACTACCAGGAAGGTGTTGGGCATCTTCCAGGCACTCTAGACCCAAGGGAGGAAAAGGAGCATGAGGACATCAAAAGAAAGACCCCTTCCCTGTGTACAAATCAACCTAGAGCCGAAGAGACCCAGAACATAGAGAGACTACTGATACCAGCTAACTCAGTGAGGCTTAAACCACTCCACAACACACACAAAGCCACACTGACATCACCCAGAACAAATCCACACACATCCAAACATGGCGTCCATCCCCAAAGGGAACTGTGGGTGACCCTCAGCACTCATGTGAGTGCACATTGAGCCGGCTCCACACTGGCCATTCTCAGATCCTGTCTTGAGACTCAGCTGTGAACTGCCAGGAGTCCGTAGAGCACTGGCCATCCTAACTCCCCACTTTGGTGCCTTCAGTCCCAGGACCATACCAAGCCAGTGGGCAAATGAGCAAATGCTCTCAGGGATTTCACTCCAGACCTTCCCTTACACTGAAGCTAAAGAAGAAATGGCATGCACATGGCTCCTCACCCCCCACCTGCCTGCACCTCAGAGCCCCGGTATATGATGGTTGTGGGCCAGCCGTGGATCTCCCAAGGACGGGCGAGCTCCGGCCCCTCTCTGGGTCTGCCCAGCAGCTCTTGGGCTCCAGACTCATCCCACTCCTTTTGAGCTTCGGCCTTCACGGGGCTCAGCAGCAGCAGCAGCAAGGGCAGCAGGGGCCACTGTGGCCACCCACAGCCATGGGTGCCCATGGGGCAGGAAGAGAGATTTGCACCCTGGTGCTGACACCCAGAACCAGGACCAGCCAGGAACAAGCACAGAGCCAGGCAGGACAGCTGGGCTGTCTGGCTCACTAAGTAGCAGCTGCCTGAAGCCAGGTGCCTCCAAGTATCAGGAAACCTAGGGTGCAGAGTGTTGAACACCTGGAACCCGGGTCAATCCCAGCTGATTATATACTAATAGAGCCCACCCCCTCCACACAACCCCACAGGCAAACAGGAGGGAGTCTACATGTCTGAGTTCAGCAGTTCTGACATGGGATGACCAGCGGTCAGGGAAGCTCCCCCTCTTTCCGTGTTCATTGGCAGGTTTGTCAGAACTTATCTTCTCTTCTGAAGCATCTAGCCCTGCCTGAGGGGCACACTGAACTGGGGTGATCTCCGTGTTTCACAGATAGAGAAATTGAGGACCAGAAATATCTTATCAACATCACGAGGCTAGAGGCAAAGCAGATCATATTTTTCCAGCTGTTTCTTGGGAGCCCTAAGAAGCAGTAAGGTAAAGGTTGTATCCTGTCCCCAGAATCCCCAGGGTCTTCCTTGGGCTAAGGGAGCTGGAAGAATACTGAGGCAGTGCTGTGGCTCAGTGTATGAGTCCCTAGGTTTAATAAGGGCTGGCAAATAGGAAAAGCTCCCTGCCTGCACATCTAACTCTCAGAGAACTGTCAGGGTCACCTTCATGTGACCAGCACCTAGCCAGAGCTAGGTAGGTACCTGTAATGACTGATTAGGTTAGTGATGGAACTGTGTGCCTAGCACTGTTCTGCATGCTGCGTTACAGCAGTGAAGGTGATGGGCAGACACGGAGTGTGGAGATGGTGTCATCTGGACACCAGTGCTGAGGGGAGGGGACGCGCATCGTGGGCAGGGAAGGAAGAGCTGGGCTTGGATGCAGGGCAGTGTGAAAAGCTCCTTTGAGGGAGGGACCTGAAGAAATGGGCTATGAGGACAATGTAGTGTGGCCCCCGGGGGCAGGGCTACCCAGCAGGAAGGCAGTAGGATGGCCAATGTAGGACACAGATCTATAAAGGTTTGAGTCCCCTCTCGGGACAGGAGTGTGTGAAATCAAGTCGGCAGAGTGGACACAGATTCCAGAGGGACAAGGGCAGATGGGAGGAGAGTACATCTGAGCAAGGCCTCCTAGGTGCAAGGACTGAGTCCCCAGGGCCTGTGGTGAGTGCCCTCCCAGGCCTGCTGGACTCCCCACGGGAGACACTGGTCACAGACAGGGTTAGGGTAGCCCAGGGTTAATGTGAGGTGTGTCAAGGACTTTGGAGGACACTGAGCTGTGAGAGGCAGCCCTCAGCATCAGGAGGAATGCTTCATGGCCTCTGGTGCTAAAGACAGGCAGATGTGGGGAAAACAGATGCTCAGGACAGGGAGCTATAGAGCCATGGGGAAGGGTGTGTGAAGAGAGGGTGCTGAGGATGGGGGCTGCTAGAATAGGACCAGGAGGGCTAGAGCACAGAGGAGCTGTGAGGAAGGGAGGAGGGACAGAGGGACAGGCTAAGAGCTTCTTTCTCCCCAGGAAGTTCTGGAGACTCTGTGGGAAGCAGTGGCAGTGCCCAGCTGAACCAGCAGAGGACACCCAGTGGCCAGAGTGAGGCCCTGCAGCCTGCAGCCTGACAGGCAGGCAGGGCAGGGCCCACCTCAGCCTGGGCAGCACCTGCTCCAGCCTTCCCACCAAAGCCCACAGGGAGGTGGTAAGAGCATGGTGCTAAGAGAGGCAAAGCACACAGGAAAGGCAGGGTAGGTGTGGGAGGAGCCCAGTCAGAGGGCAGTGCATCCCAGCAGCCTTCCTGGAGGAGGCAGCTCAACATTGTGGTCCAGCTGTAACAGGCAGCACATCCACAGAGCACAGCAGGGTCCACTTGGAGATGCTGGGATGAAACGGGGCTGATTTTAATGCTTGAGACCACGATAACACAGAGCAAGGTAGGGGGATTCTGGAAGCTTCCCAACGGAAGAGAGTCTTGGCTGGCTTGCTGCATGTACATACTCGCTCATTCATACCCTTGCATGAACATCTCTAAGCCCAACACAGTTTGAGGGCCTCTACCTCTTCCTCTCCTCCACTCTCTTCATCCCGGAGGCTCCTTGCAGACACTTGTGGGAAGAAGATGGAGCCAGGGCCTCCTCTTACCTTTTCCTGCTCACCTCTGAGCCTTTCCAAAATTCCAGTGAGCACAGCAGCCACAGCATGAGTCATGGACACATGGTGGCAGCAGGGAGCAATGCAGATAGGGTCCCCTCCCCAGGCAGCCCCCACTCTTGAGCAGAGAACTGGATTTCAAACAAATGCAGCAATGGTATTCACTAGATACGATGCTGAAAATGAACTGTACAACTTGTTGGTGAGATGGGAAGGGAAAACTGGAAGAGGGAAAGAGGGGTGGCAATGTTCAAAAGGAAAAGTACTTTTTTCTGAGTGATGAAACTGTAGCCCCTCTGTTTAAGCATTTTTAGATAAAAAGAATAAAAAATTACAGATAACCTTAAAAAATAAGAAAGAGAAAAGAAACAAATGAGGCAAGTGTGGAAGTTTTCTGAGAGCTCCTAGAAGAGAAGAACCCACAGGGGCACGTGGGTAGTAGGGGATGGGACAGCCACCCAGGGGGAGGGGTGGCCCAGGGACCCACAGCTGAGCCAGCTCCTCCTGCTGTGTGTGCCACAAGATCAGGGCTAGCCCACACCTGACAGACCACAGCACCAGCACCAGCCAGGAGAAGTGCAGATCCCTCCTGCACAGCCTGGATGCCCAGAGTAGGTCACAGTAGGACACTGTCCCCAACAAAGGTACCAGAGATTCATGCACTTGATGGAGTCTCTCTGTCTGAATAGCCCAGGATAGTCCTGGCAGACTTGTGCCTAGGTTATGCTGGTCTCTCCTACTAGTACTCTCTCTCTCTCTCTCTCTCTCTCTCTTTCTCTTTCTTGCCAGGCCTTGGCCAGAACTCAGGGCTTGGACATTATACTGAGCCTCTTTTGCTCTAAACTAGCACTCTACTACTTAAGCCACAGCACCACTTCTGGCTTTTTCTGTTTATGTGGTACTAAGGACTAGAACCCAGGGCTTCATGCATTTTAGGTAAGCACTCTACCACTAAGCCTCATTCCCAACCCCTCCTAGCACTCTTCCTTTCCAATGAATTTTACATGTCCTTTGGGACTGCAAGGCCACTTCCTCAAGGCAGCCATCTGGACAATTTCTCAGGACATAGACATGGCTGTAGTCCCCTCTGCCCATCTTCACTCCTATGGGTTGTTTCATCCCTATGGCCACTACAGAGGCCTCTGTTCTGGGAGACGTGACAGCTGGATGAGGAGGGAAGGATGAATAGGGCTGTGGAGGCAGCAAAGGCAAGCCTTGGCACCAGTGGTGCAGGAGGAAAGCCATAGTGAGAAACATGCCTGCCACAAGGGGAACTCAAGAAGTAAGAAATCCCTTATTCTAAGAAGCTGGGATATCTATCATTCAGGCCTGCAACCACTAGGAAAATGGCATCTTGAGAGACAAGGGCAGCTAAGCCAGGGCATGGGCAGCAGAATAATAGAATATTGTAGCATAAGTGGGGGTAGGGGCTGTCCAGGCATGAACTCAAGAGTCAGCAGAGGTCAGTCATGCATCCCACAAGAGGATCATGGGAGACCCAGGACAGACAGGACCAGGAGGAAACGCAGTCAGCTCTGAGTGGGATGGATCACACTGCCCACCACGGGACTGAAACTGAATAGGAAGGAAACATGCAGGGCCAGGGCCAAGGCCCTGGGTAGCACCACAGCGGGGTCCTGTCAGACCATCTTGGGGGAGACTGGAAAGGGTTTCTGAGAATCCAGCTGCTGAATGTCTCAACAAATCTCACAGGATCTTGAGACGCTGGAAGCAGGAAGAAGCTGGAAGAGCAATGGTCCCTTAAGAGCTGTCATCCCCATCCACAGCTTCCTTCATAGTTCACAGACTGCTCCAGCCCATCATCTGTCTCCTTTGACCCTCCAGCCAGTCTCACTTGGCAGATTGGGAAACTGAGACCTGTCAGGCCACTTAGGGTTAGCAGAGCTGCCAGGCTGGAAACGCGGAGCAGAGTCACCTCATCCCCAAGTGTCAACCTCGAAGCCTAGCTACTTGTCCGGCAGGGGGTGCTCGGGGATGTCTGGCAGCCCATAGTACAAGTCTTCCTCTTCCTCCTCAGGCTCATCGGGGCTTGTGTCTGCAGAATCCTTCCTCTTCTGCTTTGCCTTCAGAGATGGCTGCAAGATTTAGGGTTGGGTTGCATCCTGTTAGTGCTTCTCTGGGGCTGTGTCATCCAATGCAGGGGTGTCATTGATTATAGCATGGAAGGGGTCCAGCAGGCCCCATGGAACTTGTGGCTTCTGTGGCCTAGAGCGTGGCTCCTCCCTGTCAGTTGGAGATGAGTTAGGGCTGCGGCCTTCACTGGAGTCCATGTCCTGCTCATCTTGGAAGGAAGCCAAGGGTGCAGGGGCCGAGGGACAGGCTGAGGGGCTGCAGGGGCAAAAACAGGTTAAGAGTTGCCCTGAGTCATGTTGCCTGTTTAGATGGCCCCATCACAGCCACCAGTTGCAAGGCCAGAGGACAGTTCAACCCTCTGAACCTCAGTATCCTTCCCTGAAGGTGAGGAGAAATCAGTACGCACTGCAGAGCCTGTTTCTGAGAGTCATAGCTGATAACAATGTGCAAAGCACATTGCACAATGCCCAGCATGTGGTAGATGCTCAAAACAGAGCTGTTAGATCACTGTGCAGACTACACCTCCAGTCATCCATATCTCCAGCCATCCCTCTTCTCTTCTGGTCTCTCACAACACTTGTCGCCCCAGGAGTCCCTCTGTTATCTCCCTTGATTGCCCCACAAGACAAGATAGAGTTCTGGAAGCATGGAGCCCAGGCAGGCCTAGAAGGGAGTTTGTGCCAGGTTCTAACAGTGGAATGAGTAAACAAGTGGATGAGTCAGGAGCTCAGTCACAAGCAAGCAGACACAGGTGAGCAGGGGGACAGCCTGGCCTGTGGTCACTGGAAGGTTGACAGCAGTGGACTCACGTCCTCTGCTTCCTTGTCCTCAGCACTCATGACAAACATCCAGAGAAACCAAGAACCTACTGTGTGCCAGGCATCAGAAATGTATTGCCCCAAGCTTCACAACACCCCTGGGTATGTGGGAATGACTATTCCATTGGGGAAACTGAGGCTCCAGAGAGTAAGAGAATTGCCAAGTTGACACAGCCAAAGAGCTGGTTTTGCAGTCAGGCTCATCGGACGCATAGTCTGCTTAAGTGTTTGCTGCTGCCTTCATGTCTCACATCCCCTGCTGTCTGCTCCTCACTCCCAAGTGTTCTCCATTCTTGGTGACCAAACAGCTCTCCCCTCCTTTGCACACTCGCCTGCCCTGAACCCGAGTTCCTTCTTGTTCCTTCTGGTACAAACTCCTGTAGACAACCACAGCAGCCTCCACCCAGGTCTGAGCGTCATGAGAGCCACCCTCTCCTCCACCGCTGGTTCCTGGCTTCAGCTCAGGGGTCAGTAGCAGGTGGGGGTCCTCACTTTAGCCCATGACATTCATGTGGATGTGGCTCAAGTTGGGCAGGCTCTGGTCATAAGCGACTTCCTCCCACAGCCTGACATAGTGGGATGGGGGCAGAGGGCCAGGCAAAAGACAGGGAAAGAGAGAAGGGAAAGGGAGAAGGAGAGGGAGAGAGAGAAACCAGACAGGTGAGCAACACTTGCATATATTAATCATATTCTGAAAAAAAGAAAACTAATTGCAGTTGACCATGCCAAAGCTTAATAAAAGGCCTTTATATAATACAGTCTAGAAGTATCTCTAAACTTCCAGAATAAAGGATGTTTGATTGTTATTCATCATAAGAATAAAGGTAATGGACCAAAACCCAAAACAAAACAACACTAAAACCTAAGCGACTCTACCGAAGGTGAAAATAGTCCCTCAACTATGAAATTTTCAACCCAGTTCCCATCACAGTGTTTGGATATTGTCATCATCATCACTATTATCACCATCACCAGCATAATCACCACATGATCATCTCTATAACCTCCATCACAATTTTATCACCATTTCACTACTATCACCACCACCATCATCACCATCACCACTATCACTTTAATCAACATCACCTACGTAATAACCAAGACCACCATTATAATCACCATCATAACCGCCATCGTCTCTCAGTAAACTACCAACAGCAATACTGAAAACCAGTGCTACCACCACCACTATGATTGCCTTCATCACCACCAGCTGCTGTGGTCTGGGGCTCTGGCAGAGCAGGCAGGAACAAGGAGTGGGGGCCTCAGTGGCAGCTCTCCCTTCCAGTCCTTCCTCTTCTCGCTGCTCCAGCTCAGCTGCCAGACTCCACATCCCCACCCACTAGCTCTGCCCTCATTCCATTCCTCATCCTTGGGCAGGAGAATGCTGGCTCTCACTGACTATGCTTTCCATAATGAGTCAACACAGGCGACCAGCTGGAGCTGGCCCAGCCACCACAGCCATGCCACATGGAGGGGACTGGATGTCTCCTCAGTTCCTGCAGCCTTGGGTTCAAGTCCTGACATCATGTTTCCCACCTGCTGAGAAGCAGTCTCACAGCAACTCTGTTGCTTCTGGACATCAGCCTGACTACTTTCTCACTCAGCACGGCTGCTCCCTTTCCTTCATCCATCAACTGAAGGGGAAGCTCCAGCTTCCTTCCGTGGCAGCTCAGCCCATTCCTCTCTATCTGTACTTGCTCCCCTGCCTGCCAGCCAGCAGCCACGCTGACCCATTGACCTCATTCTCTTATCACCACTTTGCTCATGCCCTTCTTCTGCCTGGAAGAATTATTATTTAACCTGTAAAACCCCAGCTCACTATGAAGTTTATTTCATAGATAACTGTTTCTCCCCCAGACCCTCAGCTACTCAAAAGCAGGGAGAGCCTAATGTGTGTTTGCCTTGGCTACCACCACCCTCATATCCTAGCTAACGATTTTCTTCCCATATATTTATACCTCAGTCAACCCCGAAAACTTGAACACCTGCAGTGTTCTATAGGCCCGGGTTTTAAGAGCCCAGAAGAAGCCGAGGATGGGCCACGGAACACAGGGGTCCAGGTTTTCTTCACCCCATGTGTCTCCATGGTTTAAAACATTGTTTCTCAGTTTGTCGTAGGGCTGAACTATTTTTGTACCAATAATGGGGTTTGAACTTAGGGCCTGAGCACTACCCCTTACCTTTGTTCACTCAAGGCTGATGCTCTACTACTTGAGCCAGTCTGTGCACTTGCTGTGGTAGTACTTCTCTGCTTGGTTCTCTTGATCACTCCAGTTCTATTTGAGACTGTTGTGACTAAACAAGACTATATAACGAAAGGTTTTGCCTAATCAGTGGTCAGAGTACAAGGATTGTGTTTTATTGCCTTATAATAGATATCGAATTAATTGGTTAGATGAGGACATATAGAACACCCGTAAGGGACTTGGTATAGCAAATCTCACCCTTCATTTTAACTATATGAACCATAATTTCCTGTTCTTTGCCGCAGGCATCAGAATCTGCAATGATCATTAGCCAGTTAACACATGACCTTAATGATGTTGACCCTTAGAAGACTGTGCCTAGCACCTGACAACACGGGGTTCTTGGCACCTCAGGAAACCAGAATCTCATCCTCAAAACCCTTAGGAGCCTTCAGAGCTGGGAAAGTGTGACTCTGGAGGGCCATGTGCTCTGAAGGAAAGCTTTCTTTGGCCCCTAGAGGGTTGGAAGATTTGGCAGACAAACTCCAGCAAGTGGATCCATGTCCCACATATGGATTGACACTTGTGTGGATACCAAGGAAACAGAGCTGCTGCCAAGCTCATATCCCATGAGCACACAAGAGAGGGGTAAGCGGTGGCTTTGTCTTCATTGCCACAAGAGAAACTCCTTTGGTTTTATATCTTATGGGAGAAAGATGAACTGCCTTGTGGTATGTAGGAAAATTTTTTAATATTACAGTAATATTGAGTAGGAATATCCCACTTAAAATGATGTAAAGATATGTGGTAAAACTCCCTTACACTGTAAAGTAGTGGCTGAAGAATTGCGTTTACATGGACCTTTGTGTTTAATATGTCTACCTCTCCATGTAGCAATGCCCATGGGTCTCGTTGGGAGCTCTGCGCTTAGGCTTGGACCTTGAAGAAAAGCTATCAGGATCAAAACTGGAACGTTCACTAAGCTCTTGAAGGTACTTTCTGATACGATTAAGACTGAAAAGAGCAATAAAAACACTGTGTTCTGCAGAAGCACAGGCTGAACCCTTGGCTGTCAATCCTAAGAAAGTTATGGTTGCTCACAAAACAGATTTTTTAAGTGAAATTAAAAGTACTTTCAGATAAAATTTTTATCCAGTTTGACTTCTTAACATTTATCTTTTTAAGTGTGGGTTTGAGATGTCTTGGGTTAAATGGGCATTTTGACAACATGGCTTCTCCTTTGGCATGTGTAATTGGGATGTTTAACCGACATCCTTGCAGTTTAAGATGACGCTTTTAAAATAAAATTCTCCTAATGATGACTTGAGTCCTGGCACTACAGGAGAATCAGCAGACCCAGTAGGATCTTATTTGGAATTGACATTCTCTATTGTAATTTTGTTCATTTATTTTTAATTTTGTTTTGTGTTCACTGGAAAGGAAAGATGATGCTGAGTTTTAAACATTAAACGTGTACAAGTTGCTTTGTTACAATAAAACTAAATGTGTACACAAAGGGTTTGATGCTTTTCTCTCAGATTGGACATAGTTGATCTGACCTTCCGAGTTTGACTTGTATAATAACGTCTCTGTCAAACTGTCCCGTGACTTCAGATTTTTTGATATGCACTTTGCAGGATGACCTCAGGGCAGTATGGATCGAGAATAAAGGGATTTCAATAAAAAAAATTATCTTTTTAGGGCTTTGAGACATATTGAATAAACTGTAGTCTCAAAACATGTGACCTACAATCATATGCTGTAACCTGATCAGAACTGCTGTGGCCCTTTAGCATAGGCTGTATATGAAGTTAGGAATCTGGGTTGGGAGACACTGTTTTGTGAGTTTCATTATGTTTAATGCTGAGATTTACCTTGAAATTTTATTTCTCCTCAATGATTAGTACTATAAAACCAATGTGTAAGAGTGACTTCCTTAGAAATCTCTAAGAGTGACTGAAATTCATCCATTCAGTTATACTGCCCAGTGTAGCATCATAGCTCATCAGATTCAGAGACCCTGGGCAGTGGAGAAGGAGTAGAAAAAGACCTTTCCTGTATTGTGTACCTTTTGTATATTGAATTGCTCAGTTACGGTCCTCTTTCAGCTTTAGATACATGCTCTGCCATATTTCACACTCACCGTGTGCAGAGCTTGGGAACCTTGGGAAGTGCCAGATTGCTACTGTCAGCCAGACTTGCCAAGTCAAAAAGGCCCCAAAGTGCCTTTCTGGTTGTTTTGCATCTGTGGGGTCACATGACAGAGGGACCAACTTCACTGCTGTGCACATAGCATAGCCCTTTCTTGCCTCCTAAAAAGTCCCTTGTAGTCCACAGGCACCACTTCAATTGTGTAAGCCCTACACCCGAGAGAGAAGGCCAGCATTGAAGAGAACCGTGCCTCCAAAGCACACAGAGGAGCGGAAGATTTTGTGTGGTTCCAATGTTCTTATAATTTGGAATGTGGCCTTCTAAAGTAGATTTTAAATACCTGATTTCTGCTCCAGGCTCTCTGCTATAACCGCCCTCCCCCCTCCAACACTTCTCTCCACACCCATTTTTGCTGAAAGATTGTGTGAAACATGCATTGAAATGCTGGCAGTGATATGTGTTGGCTTAGAGTCGCCAGCAACTGCACTCAGGAGCCAAATTCAGGAGTGAAATTGCCACTTCTAGTCTCTTATTTCCTATGGAAATGATGATGCCCTCCACCCTTGAACCTGCCATCTGTCCTGGAAAGCTACACCAGGACTGCTGAACACTTTGCACTTTGATTCATTGGTACATTGTTGCTACAATGAGCATCATTTCTGCTTTGCTAGCAACCATACTATTATCTTTAGCTGCAGTCAACACACCTGCTGTGGACTGTGTTCAAGGTCATACCACAAAGGGTCAATTGTGATAGGCTTCCCTTGGAAGAGTTGTCACTTTCACTGCCAATTTTTATGATGTTTTATAATCTTTCACAAAGTCTACAAATCAAGCAGGAATTACATAATCTGCTCAATGCTTTCCCAAGGAGTTACTATCCAGTACAAATCATGTCCCCACCCACCCCTCTAAAAAGCTAGGTTTCCTGCTCTGTTCCCATTCCTTGTGTCTTGGGTTGCTCACATGAGGCCTCTCCCTAGTGTTATTCGATATTTCTCCTTTCCTGCAGGCTAGGCGCTTCCTTCTGAATCATGGAGACCAACTCTCTGTAGGAAGCTGTTCAGGCACAGGTATGATTCCTGCTGGTTTGGGGTAGGTCCTGGGCCTTCATGAAAGGGGCAAGTGGAGGTGATGGTGGAACTGGAGATCCCAATCTCATATTGGAGCCTTTAACATCCCTTGACTAGGGAGCATTTCCCACATGGGACACTGAATTGTCAGAAGACTGGTTGGCAGGAGTTTTGCCTTTGCTGAAATCCCATCATTTTTACACTGCCTGAGCAGAGGCAGACATTGCCTAAAAGAGTGACACTCGCCAATATTAGCTGGGGACAGGAGTTCCCACAGTGAATGGGATAACTAGCTTCGTAAAATGGACAGAGACACCATGTGCTGCATGAATTCTATATGGAGGCCTGGCATAGCGGTATTCTTCTAAACTGGATGGAACTCACTGCCCAATCATGACTCAAATGCTGCCTGAAATTAGTAGAATGAGTTTCACCAGGGGACCCTGGCAGAAGAGTAGATAATAATAGGGACTGTATTTACCCAGCCTCTCCCAAACTCTTGTCACCTGGAGTCTCCTTAAACCCAGAAACTTTTCTTTCCCCTAACTGGAAAGCTCTTAATTCATAGGGCTCTAGAGGTGCTGCAGAAACCTGAATGAGAGTGCCACTTACTGCCAGGAGAGATCACTGCAGGCTGAAATAGAAAACATCCTGGGAAAGAGGTTTATCATGCTTAGTCCTTGTTCTTCTCTGGGGTCTTGTGGACCTGGCAGACACCATACCACCATTGGCAGGGGACTTGTGCTGCAGTGTGACACCAACAGTAACTCTGTGGCAGCAGGATAGTTGGAAAGCTACTCACATTCCAGGCTTGGTTTCAAGTCAAGAACCTTGACTCCTTAGAAGCATCTGCAGGTTTGTGAACAGGGGGTTCCATGAACATTCCCTGTGCTAGGCCCAATCCTCTTGACAGGGGCCTGGGATGGGAAATGGCTTGGAAACTTTGGTTCAGTGGTAGAGCAGATCCTAGGATGAGGCACCACATTGTGTGTAGGTCTTGGGGTGGGTACAGATCCACATTCACCACATTAATATAAAATGAGTACCCAGAGGGACTTCCTAGTCTCTCTACCAGTCCCAGCTGAGCCAAGCACTCTCCTTCTCAGTCAAATACAACTAAAAATAAAAATGGTGGCAAAATCTGTAATAAATATCAAGTCACAAAAGCAAAACAAGTCAGACAATCAGCTTGCCTTAAAAAGGCCACAGAAAACTGAGTGCCAATGGCTCATGCCTCTAACCCTAGATACTCAAGGGGCTGAGATCTGAGGACCTCAGTTCCAATCCAGGCACGAAAGTCTGACTTATCTCAAAAAGCTGGAAGTAAAACTGTGGTTCGAGGGGTAGGATTCTAGTCTTGAGCCAAAAAAGCTCAGTAACAGTGCTCAGGTACTGAGTTCAAGCCCCAGAATGACACACAAAGGCAACTGAGAACCAAAGGATAGACCAGTGATACTTTATTTGGATATTTATTCACGTGTGGGAAGCCAATCCTCACACATGCCACCTGCACCCCTCACATGTCCACCCAGCCCCCGTGAGGGACACCACCATAAGAATAGGCCCATTGCCACCACCACCCCTCCACCCCGCAACACAGGTAGCAGCCCTAGAGCAAGCAGGCGATGCTCTAGCTGCCTTCATACACTGTTTCCTGCAGCAATAAGTTGCCCAACCTGCAACCTCCCCTTATATCACCTCACTGTGCTTGGCAGGCCCTCTTCCCTCGGGCCCTGTTTCTTGCTCTATAAAGTAAGGTTGCTAGTTTATGTGTTATAGGACAGAAGGGAGGGTGGAAGAACTAGGGATGGAGGCGTATTCTGGCGCTCTCTGATCCCAGTCAGGGACATAGCTAGAGGTGGAACAGAGTGAGGATAGCAAAGAGAAAGTGAGGCATGGCCCTATGGTCATTTGAGATATTCTTGTCCTAGTTGGGGCTGCTTCTCTCAATCAGTAAGTCCAAAGAAGTTTCTATAAAGTGAGAAGACCATGAGGGTCCCCAACACCGGTCACCCTCATTTGTTCCTGCTAACACTGGCTCTTCTTAGTCCAAGGGCCTCCCCCAGGCTGGAGCCAAATGTATGTGAAAGGTGATTTTGTCACTAGCCTTCTAGCTGGGCTGCCAGGAGCCCCTCTTGCTGTTAAATCTACCCCCTCCTTGCTCCTAATGGGGAGGATTCCTGTACTTCTCCCAGGGAGGGGCACCCAAGATGAGACCAAGTTCTCTCAGGCCACATATACCCCCAACAACCCTGCCCTGATCAATACCACCCAGCAGGTTGAGGTCTTTCATTCACTCTATGGCTGGCCTGAGAGGTGGATGCGGCAGCAGATGGCGGTGACTATTATGAACTCCTCAGTGGTCCTCCCTATTTCGTCAGTGTTCTGGTGCTTCACCACACAAGTGTTGTCCAGAGGGAAAGCTCCCAGTGTTAGTGAGTTCTCAGGATGGGCATTGCAGCTGGTCAGGGTCCATCCTGCGTCACAGCTCACAGTGACCTGCCAGAGTCCAGAGAGGACAACTAAGCCTAAGTCGACCATGTATGGTCAGGTTTCTAAGCCATCTGCTATACTGTCCCTCCCAGCAACCCTCAGTGGGGACCAAAATGTCAACGCCTGGCTTGGTTCTGCCCCTCACACCCCAAAGGGGCTGTGTCCAACACTGCCCACCACTCCCTCAGGGTGCTTCAGCCCCAGCCTACCAGGACACTGGGGTCCAGACAGACATCTCAACAAACCAAAGCCCCTCCCACTTCCCACTTCCCTACAAGCCACACCTCCCACAGCCTTCCCCACCCAGTGATGGCAACTCCATCCTCCCAGCAGCTCCACAAGACCTTGCAACAGCCCTCCACTCCTTGTTGCAGCTCATCCCAGACCAGAGCCACCACCCTCAGGTCCCAAACTCCTCCTGCCATGGCCTCTAGAGGCTAGCTCTCAGACTCCAAGAGGCCAAGTGTGACCTGCCCTCCCTTCAGAGATCTTCCTTCTTCCTCTAACCTTCCATGGTTGCTCAGGCATTTCTAACCCTGAACAACTCCCAGTAGGTTTGTGAAATGCAGAAGTGATGCTTTGGTTTTTTTGTGCTTCTTTTGTTTTTTTGTTGTGCACGCACACCAACCCTGGCATTTAAACTCCAGAGCTGAACCCAGCTCCAGATCTGGCTTTTTGGGGGGGCAGTTAATTAAGGGCATAAGTTTCATAATCTCTCTTGCCAAGGTTGGCTTTCAACCGCAATCCTCAGATCTCAGTCTCCAGAATAGTTATGAATACAGGTGCTTTAAAAAAAAACAAGCAGTACTGGGGTTTGAACTCATGAGTGCCAAGCAGGTTCTCTACCACTTTAGTCATGATTTGGCTGCTTTTGCTTTAATAATTTTTCAGATAGAATCTCTTTTTTATTTTTATTTTTTATTTCATTTTATTTTTTGCCCAGGTGGGCCTCAAACTGAACTCTTATTTGTTCCTTCTCAGGAGCAGGTGAAACAGGCACAGCATTGTATTACTGTGTCCAGACTCAGCAATTCATTTCTTTATGCCATATTTATTTGTGCTATCCTTAAAGGGGGACAGGGCATTGGAGAGCAAACCTTACTAATCTGGCCAGAAACAAAAGCAAGCCCAGCACACTCACACTGACACTCATACAAACACATGAGCTAGTACATGCCCACACACACACACACACACACACACACAGACACACACACACACACACTGCACATGACAGCACAGGTGCTCTGGTCCTCCCCTGGGCAATGCAGGCCCCAGCCATCTCCAACCCCCCCCCCCAACCCCAACCTTTCACCTTCTCCAAGGGACTGGAACGCCTGTACTTCTTCGTTGTACACTGCAGGCCCGGAGCACGGCAGCAGAAAGCATGGACACTGGCCTTCTTGTGCCCCAGGCACTTTCTGGGCTGATGACCTTGCTGCCTTGAAGTATGCTGGTAGACACCAGGGTCATCTATCCCCCAATGGGAGCTGCATCCTAGGGCAGAGGAGGGACAGCTCACACACTGAATGTGGAAGACTATCGTGGTTCTCTTTCACACCCCTTTCTCTATAAGGTTTAAAGCCAAGGAAACCCAGGAGCAGCTCTGAGGGGAAGAGACATTGGCCTGAGCAGGAGGACTTCCAGCATAGCTCTGCTGGTGATCTGACTTGTAGAACTTTGGGAGAGAAGCTCAAGCGCTCTGATCCATAGTTTCCATGATCTCCTCTCCACCAAAGAAGTGGAGCCATGGGGCATGGTTCCCAGGCCTGCGATGATCAACCACTGCTTACCCAAACCCCTCCCACCTCAAGTCCTTTCCTCATGCATCATCACCAAGAGCAGTCCGGCATAAGCCTAGGTCTGTGACCTAGGGAATCAGGTGCACCAGGCTGTAAAATTGTGGGCACTTTGCTGAACTTCATCAAGTCTCAGTTTCCCTATTTGTAAAACAGCTAGAGCAGTAGCAGCAACTCACAGAGATACTGCTTAGCTAAAGCAGAAACATGCATGGGAAGTCCCAGTACTGCCCATGCAGGACCTAGGATCTGGTAGGTAACCAGGACCAGAGCCCTTCTCCCAGCTCTGTGTCTTTAGGAAAGACACTCGGCAACTTGTCCTGCATATGGGACTTGGCATGAGCTACACAGTGAGTACCTGTGGCTCTGCCAGCTTTGCCACAGACCAGGCTTCCTGCCAGGCCAGCAGCCACATAGAGCTCTTGTCCCAGACAAGGCTCTAGCCACTTGGTTCATCTGACTGCTGCTAATCCAGACAACTTCTAACCCCACCTAACCCTTACTATTCCAGAACTTCAGACTCCCTAGTAATTACCTGGCCAAGGTCAGCTCCTGACCTAGTGATTCAAGATAATTCCCACTGTCCCCTAAACCTCCCCGCTGGCACCAAGCTCCTTCTAAGAATGGCTCCAGCCCAAGAAAACAGTCCCTAGCTCCTATGTGCAGCCCTCACCCATGACTTCCATACACTTTGGGGCAGCTTTGTAATAGAAAGTTTCTAGCCCAGGGCTGGTGGTGGCTCAGTGGTAGAGCGTTTGCCTTGCATGCCTGAGGTCCTGGGTTCGATTCCACAGAACCACATAAGCAGGAAAAAAATAGCTGAAAGTGGCGCTGTGGCTCAAGTGGTAGAGCGCTAGCCTTGAGCTGAAGAGCTGAGGGACAGCATCCATGCCCAGAGTTCAGGCCCCACAACTGGACCCCTTCCCAAAAAAAGAAAGTCCCTAGCCCAGAGAAAGGACTTCAGAGTGATGGTCAGTGACAGTGGCCACCAGAATGCAACTGTCCAGGATTAGATCTGAGCATTCACAATGAGGGAAAACTAAGGCACAGGGCTGAGAAGGAACTTGCTAGTTACTGATTGGATCAACCTGAGCTGTGCCCCACTCTGACAGGCCTGAACTAGGGTACCCTACCAACACAGAGGGTAAACAGCTCCCAGTGCCCAAGCCAGAGGACATTTGTAACCCTCTAATCACCACTACAGAGGCAGGAGAGGAAGACAGAGGTGAAGCCACTTGCCCAAGGCCACATAGCATGCAAGTTGCAGATCCTGTTTGGCTGTGGGTCCTGAGGCTCCCATATCATCTGCTCAAACTCATAGGGACCAAGTGTATGGGACATGTCTCCTGAGCAGCAGGAGGTAGGTCATCTTCCTCACCCAGGCGGGACCAGCCCCTACCTGTAAGGACTTGGTCAGGATCCGGGCAGTGGGTGTAGGTCTTCAACCCCACCAAGGCT
Source organism: Dipodomys spectabilis (assembly GCF_019054845.1). Classification (NCBI taxonomy): domain Eukaryota; kingdom Metazoa; phylum Chordata; class Mammalia; order Rodentia; family Heteromyidae; genus Dipodomys; species Dipodomys spectabilis. The sequence continues at coordinate 67,315 of NW_024871181.1, forward strand.
GGAGGAGCTGTGTAGACTCTGCAGTTGGCTCGGGGGAGCAGGCAGCATCTGGCCACTGCAGAAACCTGGCTATCTCCAAATGCCAGGCAAACGCGTCTCTTTCCTAGGATCTGAGAATCCAAGAGAGAAATGGGAACTTGCTGTGAAGAGGTTTAGGGACTGAGGAACCTTGTCTGAGAGGGACCCTGTCTGCAAGTTCTGGCTCCTGAATCCTCAGCACTGCTTGGTCCCATGCAGTCTGTCCTGCCATGTGCAGTTCAGATGAATCTTCCCAACACTGACAATGCCTTGTAACTGGAGATAAGGGTACCAGATACAGCAGCACAGGGCCTACGGGCCCCCTGACCCATCGGGCCTCTCCTAAGAAACCTCCCTAACATTGATTTCTGCACAGAAATGCTCACCTACCATATCCTCTAAGCCCCCTTCCCTTGACAGGCCCACCCAGGGTATGGGAACCTCATCAGCTGCTTCTGCACCTTTGAAATTCTCACTCACAGAGCCTCTGTCATCCCAACCTGAGGGTCATGACTGTGGAATCTCTTGGTTGCCAGGGAGAAGGAAAGGATGTGTCAGTACTGGGACTTGAACTCAAGGCCTAGGTGCTGTCCCTCAGCTTTATCATTCAAGCCTGGCACTCTACCAACAGAGCTACAACTCCCCTTCACGCGTACTTGGAGATAAGAACTACATGAAATTGCCTGGGCTGGCTTTCGCACCACAATCCTCAGATCTAAGCCTCCTGAGTCATTAGAACAACAGGCATGAGACAAAAACACCCAGCATAGAGATGGCTTTAGGCAAGGCAGAGAGCCAAAGCAACCACTGTCCTTTCCCTCCTGTCCCATGAGGGGGCTGTCTGTCCGGGTCCCCCAGGAGCACCTGGCCCTGCCCAGGCCTTTGAAGTCAAGACACGGATTGGAATCCAGAAGACTGGGCACACAGAGTGTGCAGCTCACCCCCACACGCTCGCCCTGCCGCATCCCACTCTGGGAGAAACTGGAGCAGCCCAGCAGCTCCTCCTCCGGGTCACACTCAGACACAGCACGGTCTGCCAGTGTGATGTTCCAGGGTGCTGACCACACAGTCCTGCAGAACAGCTGTTCACCTGCAACAAGGTCATGAGTAATGAGGGAGGCTCTTGGAGCACAGGACACCCAGAGAATCCAGAGAAAGTTTCAGTCTTACATAAGGGAGAGGAGTTTCCATATCACATGAAACTTTTAGTTAAAACTTCAGTGTTGAAATAATTACCCTGAGCCTGGAGTCCTATCTGAGGAGGACAGTCCTTCTGTAGACCAGGTAGGGGACTGTCACCTCCACATGGGCCTCTCACACCCAGGCTGGTCTCTTCCTACCCACCTGCCATGCTCACCTGTTTCCTGGGTGCGGGGGGGCAGTGCAGCCAACAGGTTGGGGGTCTTGAATCGCTCCTCCTCGGGGAACCAGGTGTCATTGATAGCATTTCTGATAGAGTAATGGATCAGCCTCTGCCTCAGCTCAGCCACAGTGAGGTTTGGCTGGGCAGTGAGCAACAGGGCTGCAATGCCTGATGGAGGAAGGAAAAAATCAGACAAGGTGATAGCCTGGCCTTCCATCCTAGCTGGGAACTCCTTTTAGGACACAAATGCACACATATACACACATCATGTGCTCTTCCCAAAATGAAGCCACCTGCAATCCCTTGCTTAGTGAAAGATAGAAAGTAACACATCTTGTTCTCCTATCTCTAGGCCTTGGTATTGGCCATTGTGTTCACCAGGTGAACACCAATTTATACCCCAGTGATGCAAAATGGCACCATCTCCATCAGGTCTGCACATTGGGTTCTCTTGCTCATAGCCAGGCATATGGAGGATCTGGCCAAAGGGGCCGCTGGAGTCCTGGTGGCCCAGGCAGTGGCATGGTGACTCACCAGCCACATGGGCAGCTGCCTGCAAAGTTCCACTCTGCGTTACATAGCAAGCATTACAGTCTTTGGAGGCACTGACAATGCTTTTCCCAGGAGCAAAGATGTCCACACAGGATCCATAGTTGGTCCCCAGAGTACCCTGGATGAGTGGCTGGATCTGATAATCCACAGCTCCAACAGTGATGACCTGGAATGTGGCAAAGAGTTGAGGGAAAGGCTGCATGAGGCAGACTGATCAACTCCTATACTTCCTGTTTGACTCCCATGTAAGTGTCTTCTCGAGACCAAAATCTCCTGGGCACAGCTGATACCTTAGCCTGTCCCAGGCCTTCTACAGGATGCAGGCACTACTCTTGATGCCCTGTAGAGATTGTACATAATGGGAGAAAAACACTAAATTGACAATGTTTTATCAAGAAGCCAGAGTGCTGTGAGGCAACCCACAGTGAGCCAGGCTGGATACAGGCGGTTTTGAGTTCAGCATCTCTGGAACAACCCCCGGAGCTATAGTCTGAAGGTTTATGCAGGGCAAGGAGGGAGAGGGAAAAGGGAAGGCAGCACTGCCCATTTGCCTCTGTACCTTCCCTTTCTTCCAGGGCCCAGAAGGCCTGGAGATGGGACACCTGTCCTCTCCCTGATACTGCCAGGCCCACACAAGCCCCACACAAAGCAGTGGCTCTGCAAATGTCAATCAGGCACAGAGGATGAGATGGAGGCGGTAATGTGGCAGGGCCTTTGAAGGTGACGCAGGGCTAGCCAAACCCTTTGTCACACTGGGGTTTGGGGAGCCTGACCCTCTGACAACCTGCAAGGCAGGACATGAGCTGGAAGCCCTACTGGCACCTACCTCAGGAGACGATGCTGGAGAGTAGGAACAGGCATTGCTCTGAAAGTTGCCCGCAGCGGCCACCAGCACTGCTCCAGCCCTTGCCAGGAGCTTGCAGGCATTGTTGATGCTCTGGCTGTACCCACTCACCAGGGGCAGCAGCACTACCATGCGCTTGGAGGGATTGGAGACCAGCTTTTTCCAAAGAAACTCCAAGCCTGAGAAACATAGATGACTGAGAACAAGATGAATGCCTGGAGAGGGGCATGTTGCCCTCCTCCAGCTCCTTCCCTCCAAATCAACAGTGATGTTCATTATTTGACCCAACATAGATCAATGCACCTGGCCAAAGGAGCTGCTGGGGTCTGCCACTCACCCATGAGGATGCCGCTGACCGTGCCCTTCCCTTGGCAGTTGAGCACACGCAGGCTGTGTATCTTGATGTCCTTGGCCACGCCAACATTCTGGCCATTGACCAGGGCTGCCAGGTGGGTGCCATGGCCTTCACAATTGCCCTCCTGCTCCACGAACACAAGGACCAGATGAGAAAGCCACCCGCCCCATGATTTCCCCAAGCCCCCGGATAGACTGGCAATGCCTGCCCTCCCTTGCCTACAACTGAGGACTGGGGATGGACAGTGGTGGCTGGGGAGGGTGGCCATGGTGCTCCAGGTCTGGTGGTCCTCATCTTCCTCTAGGATGGGCTGGGGAAGGATGTCTCACCTGTGTCCTGGGCGCACTGGTGCTCTGCCACTCCTCCTCAGGCACTCTCTCAAAGTTAGAGATGTTGATCCTGCCCTTAATTTCCATGTGATTAGGCTGGATGCTAGTGCCCAAGAGATACACCTCCACGGGGTTGTCTTCCCATGGTGACATTTGTGCAAGAAGAGAAAAGGAAGAACCAAGAGCGCCATGTTATAGGACACTCAATGATGGCATGCTCTGCTTCTCAATTGTGCAGTCTTTCATCTAAAAATCCTCCCAAGGCACTCCCAGTGGGTCTTTGTTACTGACAAGGCCAGTGAGACTTAGAGACAGGGAGCTGTCCGAAGCCATGTAGATGGCCAATGAGAGAGAGTCAGGAAACTCCACAATAGTATGCTGCCAGTTAATGGGTCTTGTTATCAACTCAAATGGCCCAGCTCCACCTTGAGCTCTGTCATTGCCTGGGAGCAACCCAGGAGGCAGGGCCTCAGTAACCTGCTCCTACTACTGGTTCCCTTGAGGCAGAATTACAGCAGCACACTTTCTATTGTTGCCTAAGCAGAACTGCAGTTCTGGAGATCTGAAATTCAAGATCGAGAGATCAGCCATGCTGCACTCCCCCTGATGATTCTGGATAGGAAGTTTCACTCGCCTTGTGCACCTCCTTCTGGTGGCTGCTGGCATTTCTTGGCTTGTGGCCTCCTCACCCCAAGTTCTGCCCATCTCCTCCTATTGCCTTTCTTTTACAAAGTTTGGGTTTGAGGATAACGAACAGCTGTGCTGTGTGGCCTCTATGACTAAAGGGACAGGGCAGGGCCTGCCCAGCCGTCTTTATCCCCATCCATACGGGACCTGCTTTACCCTGTCCCAGTCCAACAACTCCTAAAGGGTCTCCTCCAGCAAGCCCTTGAGAAGATTCTAGAAAGGGCTCCCTAGCCTTGTCTCCATTCCTCCAGGAAGGGACAAGGACATCATGGGCATCACCAGGGAGCAGGAAATGGACTGTGTCTACTCCAAACCTTCAGGAGAGCTAGTCACTAGTACCATAGAAAAGACACACCATGTCCTTTTAGACCTATCTATCTGGAGGCTAGAGGTGTGACTTAAGTCGTAACCTAGCAAATGTGAGGTCCTGGATTCAAATGACAGCACCACCACCAGACCTTATCTGAAAAAGAGGTCTTTCTAGGTGATCTCATGCAGGATGACCAAGTAGCACTAAATCCAGTGCAGAGTGGCCTCACACAAGAATGAAGAGGAAGGCTGGGCACCGTGTCTCACTTCTGTAATCCCTGCTATTTGTGTGTCAGGGAATGGGTAGATCAAAGCCTGCCCAGGCAAAAAGTTCACAAGACCACATCGCAACCAAAGCTAGGTACAGTAGCACAAGCCTGTCATCCCAGCTACTCAGTCACCATAACAAGGAGGATTGTGGTCTAGGTTCTGGCATAAATATGAGAACTTATCTAAACAGTAACTAATGTATACATGTCTTGAGTGGTAGAGAACCTGCCTAGCAAGCATGAGGCCCTGAGTGCAAAGCCCAAGACGCTAAAGGAGAAACAGAACATATCTTGCTACTCAGAAAGGAGAGATGTAGAGCATTAATGGTTCCAAGCCAACCTAGGCAGCAAAGTGCTCTAGATTCCATCTCCAATTTACTAGTAAAACACCAGGCTAGAGATGTGGCTCAAGTGGCAGTGTACCAGGGTGAACAAGTAAGCTAACCACATGGGTAGCCCTGAGTTCAAGCCCCATACCACTCATCAAATAAATAGCATAAGCCAATGAAGAGAAAGAGAAACTGAAATAAAAAATGGTGAGAGGAGAAAGCAAGACACCAAAAAAGGTGGGAAGCTGGGGCAGAGCCAAATGACAGCCCGCCAACATCACCCACCTTCCAGTCCTGAAGACACTGCCTCTGCTTCCCCTTAGCCTCTAAACAGTGGGGAGGACAAGGCTGATCACGGCCTGTTCACAGCTAAGGGAAAGGCCTAGAAAGGGAGGTGGCTCCTCAGACTCTGAGATCCATGGATAAGGAGAAGGCGTTAGGCTCACCCCCAGACCTGAGGCCCAGCACCAAACCAAACCAGTTCTGCACAGGCTCATCCAACACTACAGGGTCCAGTCAGAACCTCCGATCCTCTCCCAAGAACCTCCGATCCTCTCCCAAGCAGGTGCCCTTACTGCCTTCCCCAGCTCAGGGTCACTGAGACACCCCCGTCCCCTACACACTGCAATTTTCTGGCCCCCTCCTGAGAGGCCTGGAGGCCTGGAGACAGGGACCTAGTTGAGGGAAGCTCTGGAGATCTGGTTTTGTTTTGAGGACTGAGAGTTATATAGACCAGAGACTGAGTCGCAGTCAAGTTCAGTTTCCTCTTAAGGCAAGTATGGCCTGATAGTGAGAAGAGGAGGAAAAGAAGATGGTTATTCAGGCACTTGTGGCTCAAGCTTGGAATACTAGCTACTCAGGAAGCTGGGATCTGAGGGTGGCTGTTCAAAACCCAGCCTGGACAGGAAACTGTGAGGTCATTATCTCTAATTAATCATCCAAAAGCTGGAAGTAGAGCTTTGACTCAAGTGGTAGAGCACCGTATTTGAGCAGAAAAACTAAGGGAGGGTACCCACGCCCTGAATTCAAGGCCCCAACTTTGAAAAAAAAAAAAAAGAAACGTGGACCTTAGGCAAATGTCCCATTATTGTGCAGAGAACAGCAGGAGGGGGCACAATAAAGGTGGGGTTAGGAGAGAACAGAGAGAAGATGGGTCAGGTGAGGTCCCAGGACAGAGAGGAGAGGTGGGCCATGGCAGCTGTGGTCTTACTGCTGTGGTTGAAGCTTCGCAACTGGTTCCACTCAGGGGAAATCCACTGCATGTTCCAAAGGGTGCTCGGAACCAGATTCCACTGAGGGGAAATCAGATGTGGGCTCAATAGGAGGCTCTGTGCAAACGCAAAGGTATCCTCCTCAATGAACTTCGCCTGCTTCAGCCTCAGAACCTGCAGACACCAAGGACACAGGATCTCAATTTCATGAGTCACTTAGCCAGCAGCACCCAGCACTTGGCGCATCTGATCTCTCCAGTTCCCACGGTAACCAAAAGGCCTCCTCCATGGACCAGAAGACAAAGGGTCCTCACTCCTCTAGTAGGCTTGGGAGTGGGAGGAGCTGGAACCAGTGGCCCCACAACTGGTAGCAGAGCTCATGTGAGGGGCAGGAGGGATTCAGCTTCCACATCTCATCTGGGAGCCAGGCACTGCCAGTTCTAGGCAGGCTGGACAGTGGGGGAAGTCCTTGGGGTCTGGATTCCATGTCCATATCAGGCCATCCTGTGAGTCCACTCTTTCCCCACATCTTTCCTGTCTTCACAACATAGTGCTTTGAACCCTGGTGGTGGCATCTGGGTGCTGAGCCAATGGGGCAGGAGAAGGGACCAGCAGGAATTGAGGGCACAGTGTGTGTGCTCAGACCCATCCCTGGAGCATACCTCACACGTGCATCATCCTGAGCCAACTTGACCCTTCTCTCACCTCAGCTGTGCACCCAGGCTGCAATGCACCAACCCAAGGAAACTGGCCTGGTGCACCAGAAGCTGGGAACCCAGCTCCCCCCATGTACACGGGGATCCTTCCTGCTTCAATTGAGGGTGAATAGACAAAGTTCCATAGGGGAGTTGGCCAGACTAACAAGGAAACTGCCTGAGGAGGCTGGCATCACTAGCATCATTGAGCTACAGACCCTCAGTACTCAGTAAGTGTCTGCTGTCCCCTGAGTGTGTCAACCAAGGGATGCGAACAGGCCTAGGCATGTGCATGCTTGAGCTGAGGCTCACCAGGTCCCGTGGGCCCAAGTTGTCCGACTTCATCAGAATGCCAGGAAAGAGGTCTTTGAAGACGTGTAGCACTTCGAACATGAGGCCCTGGCTGGCAGCCTGGCTCTGCAGGCGGTGGGCAATACTCTCCATCTGCTGCCTTTGGGATTCCTTGAATACTACCAGGTAGGTATTGGGCACCTTCCAGACACTCTGGCCCCAAGGGAGGAAAAGGAACATGAGGACATCAAAGGAAAGACCCCTTCCCTGTGTACAAATCAACCTAGAGCCGAAGAGACCCAGGACATAAAGAGACTACAGATACCAGCTGACTCAGTGAGGCTTAAACCTCTCCCCAACACACACAAAGCCCCACTGACATCACCCACAACAGATCCACACACATCCAAACATGGCGTCCATCCCCAAAGGAACTGTGGGTGACCCTCAGCACTCATGTGAGTGCACATTGAGCCGGCTCCACACTGGCCATTCCTCAGATCCTGTCTTGAGACTCAGCTGTGAACTGCCAGAACTCCATGGAGCACTGGCCATCCTAACTCCCCACTTTGGTGCCTTCAGTCCCAGGACCATACCAAGTCAGTGGGCAAATGAGCAAATGCTCTCAGAGATTTCACTCCAGACCTTCCCTTACACTGAAGCTGGGGAAGACATGGCATCCACATGGCTCCTCACCCCCAGCCTGCCCGCACCTCAGAGCGCCGGTATATGATGGTTGAGGGCCAGCCGTGGATCTCCCAAGGTCGGGCGAGCTTCAGCCCCTCTCTGGGTCTGTCCAGCTGCTCTTGGTCTCCAGACTCATCCAGGTCCTTTTGGGCTTCAACCATCACCGGGCTCAGCAGCAGCAGCAGCAAGGGCAGCAGGGGCCACTGTGGCCACCCACAGCCATGGGTGCCCATGGGGCAGGAAGAGAGATTTGCACCCTGGTGCTGACACCCAGAACCAGGACCAGCCAGGAACAAGCACAGAGCCAGGCAGGACAGCTGGGCTGTCTGGCTCACTAAGTAGCAGCTGCCTGAAGCCAGGTGCCTCCAAGTATCAGGAAACCTAGGGTGCAGAGTGTTGAACACCTGGAACCCGGGTCAATTCCATCTGATTATATACTAATAGAGCCCACCCCCTCCACACAACCCCACAGGCTGAACAGGAGGGAGTCTACATGTCGGAGTTCAGCAGTTCTGACATGGGATGACCAGCGGTCAGGGAACCGCCCCCGCCCTGTCCGTGTTCATTGGCACCTTTTTCAGAACGTGTCTGCTCTTCTGAAGCATCTAGCCCTGCCTGAGGGGCACACTGAACTGGGGTCATCTCCCCGTTTCACAGATAGAGAAATTGAGGACCAGAAATACCGTATCAACATCACAAGGCTAGAGGCAAAGTAGATCTGATTTTTCCAGCTGTTCCTTGGGAGCCCAAAGGGGCAGTGAGGTAAAGGTTGTATCTTGTCCCCAGAAGCCCCAGGGTCTTCCTTGGGCCAAGGGAGCTGGAAGAATACTGAGGCGGTACTGTGGCTCAGTGTATGAGTCCCCAGGTTTAATAAGGGCTGGCAAATAGGAAAAGCTCCCTGCCTGCACATCTAACTCTCAGAGAACTGTCAGAGTCACCTTCATGTGACCAGCACCTAGCCAGAGCTTGGTAGGTACCTGAATTACTGATTAGGTTAGTGATGGAATTGTGTGACCAGCACTGTTCTGCATGCTGGGTTACAACAGTGAAGGTGATGGGCAGACACAGAGTGGAGATGGTGTCATCTGGACACCAGTGCTAAGGGAGGGGACGCGCATTGTGGGCAGGGAAGGAAGAGCTGGGCTTGGATGCAGGGCAGGGTGAAAAGCTCCTTTGAGGGAGGGAGCTTAGGAAATGGGCTGTGAGGACAATGTAGTGTGGCTCCCAGGGGCAGGGCTGCCCAGCAGGAAGGCAGTAGGATGGCCAATGTGGGATACAGATCTAGAAAGGTTTGAGTCCCCTCTGGGGACAGGAGTGTGTGAAATCAAGTCGGCAGAGTGGACACAGATTCCAGAGGGACAAGGGCAGATGGGAGGAGAGTACATCTGAACAAGGCCTCCTAGGTACAAGGACTGAGTCCCCAGGGCCTGTGGTGAGGGCCCTCCCAGGCCTGCTGGACTCCCCACGGGAGACACTGGTCACAGACAGGGTTAGGGTAGCCCAGGGATAATGTGATGTGTGTCAAGGACTTTGGAGGACACTGAGCTGGGAGAGGCAGCCCTCAGCATCAGGAGGAATGCTTCAGGGCCTCTGGTGCTAGAGACAGGCAGAGGTGGGGAAAGCAGATGCTCAGGACAGGGAGCTATAGAGCCATGGGGAAGGTGTGTAGAGAGAGGGTGCTGAGGATGGGGGCTGCTAGAATAGGACCAGGAGGGCTAGAGCACAGAGGAGCTGTGAGGAAGGGAGGAGGGACAGAGGGACAGGCTAAGAGCTTCTTTCTCCCCAGGAAGTTCTGGAGACTCTGTGGGAAGCAGTGGCAGTGCCCAGCTGCACCAGCAGAAGATACCCAGTGGCCAGAGTGAGGCCCTGCAGCCTGCAGCCTGACAGGCAGGCAGGGCAGGGCCCAGCACAGCCTGGGCAGCATCTGCTCCAGCCTTCCCACCAAAGCCCACAGGGAGGTGGTAAGAGCATGGTGGTAAGAGAAGCAAAGCACACAGGAAAGGCAGGTTAGGTGTGGGGGGAGCCCAGACAGAGGGCAGTGCGTCCCAGCAGCCTTCCTGGAGGAGGCAGCTCAACATTGTGGTCCAGCTGTAACAGGCAGCACATCCACAGAGCACAGCAGGGTCCACTTGGAGATTCTGAGATGAAACGGGGCTGATTTTAATGTTTGAGGGCACGATAAGACAGAGCAAGGACAGGAGATTCTGGAAGAATCCTAACGAAGAGAGTCTTGGCTGGCTTGCTGCATGTACATACTCGCTCATTCATGCCCTTGCATGAACTTCTCTAAGCCAAACACAGTTTGAGGGCCTCTACCTCTTCCTCTCCTCCCCTCTCTTGATCCCGGAGGCTCCTTGCAGACACTTGTGGGGAGAAGATGGAGCCAGGGCCTCCTCTTACCTTTTCCTGCTCACCTCTGAGCCTTTCCAAAATTCCAGTGAGCACAGCAGCCATAGCATGAGTCATGGACACATGGTGGCAGCAGGGAGCAATGCAGATAGGGTCCCCTCCCCAGGCAGCCCCCACTCTTGAGCAGAGAACTGGACTTCAAACAAATGCAGCAATGGTATTCACTAGATACGATGCTGAAAATGAACTGTACAACTTGTTGGTGAGATGGGAAGGGAAAACTGGAAGAGGGAAAGAGGGGTGGCAATGTTCAAAAGGAAAAGTAATTTTTTCTGAGTGATGAAACTGTAGCCCCTTTGTTTAAGCATTTTTAGATAAAAAGAATAAAAAATTACAGATAACCTTGAAAAATAAGAAAGAGAAAAGAAACAAATGAGGCAAGTGTGGAAGTTCTCTGAGAGCTCCTAGAAGAGAAGAACCCACAGGGGCATGTGGGTAGTTGGGGATGGGACAGCTACCCAGGGGGAGGGGTGGCCCAGGGACCCACAGCTGAGCCAGCTCCTCCTGCTGTGTGTGCCACAAGATCAGGGCTAGCCCACACCTGACAGACCACAGCACCAGCACCAGACAGGAGAAGTGCAGATCCCTCCTGCACAGCCTGGATGCCCAGAGTAGGTCACAGTAGGACACAGTCCATGGTAAAGGTACCGAAGATTCTTGCACTGATGGAGCCTCTCTGTCTGAATAGCCCAGGATAGTCCTGGCAGATTTCTAACTAGGTTATGCTGGTCTCTCCTACTAGTACTCTCTCTCTCTCTCTCTCGCTCTCTCTCTCTCTCTCTCTCTCTCTCTCTCTCTCTCTATTTCTTGCCAGTCCTAGGCTTGAACTCAGGGCTTGCACATTATACGGAGTCTTTTTTGCTCAAAACTAGCAGTCTACTACTTAAGCCACAGCACCACTTCTGGCTTTTTCTGTTTATGTGGTACTAAGGACTAGAACCCAGGGCTTCATGCATTTTAGGTAAGTACTCTACCACTAAGCCTCATTCCCAACCCCTCCTAGCACTTTTCTTTTCCAATGAATCTTACATGTCCTTTGGGACTGCAAGGTCACTTCCTCAAGGCAGCCATCTGGACAATTTCTCAGGACATAGACATGGCTGTAGTCCCCTCTGCCTATCTTCACTCCGATGGGTTGTTTCATCCCTATGGCCACTACAGAGGCCTCTGTTCTGGGAGACGTGACAGCAGGATGAAGAGGGAAGGATGAATAGGGCTATGGAGGCAGCAAAGGCCGGCCTTGGCACCAGTGGTGCAGGAGGAAAGCCATAGTGAGAAACATGCCTGCCACAAGGGGAACTCAAGAAGTGAGAAATCCCTTATTCTAAGAAGCTGGGATATCTATCATTCAGGCCTGCAACCACTAGGAAAATGGCATCTTGAGAGAGAAGGGCAGCTAGGCCAGGGCATGGGCAGCAGAATAATAGAATATTGTAGCATAAGTGGGGGTAGGGGCTGTCCAGGCATGAGGTCAAGAGTCAGCAGAGGTCAGTCATGCATCCCACAAGAGGATCATGGGAGACCCAGGATGGACAAGACCAGGAGGAAACACAGTCAGCTCTGAGTGGGATGGATCACACTGCCACCAGGGGACTGAAACTGAATAGGAAGGAAACCTTCATGCAGGACCAGAGCCCTGGGTAGCACCACAGCGGGGTCCTGTCAGACCATCTTGGGGGAGACTGGAAAGGGTTTCTGAGAATCCAGCTGCTGAATGTCTCAACAAATCTCACAGGATTTTGAGAAGCTGGAAGCAGGAAGAAGCTGGAAGAGCAATGGTCCCTTAAGAGCTGTCATCCCCATCCACAGCTTCCTTCATAGTTCACAGACTGCTCCAGCCCATCATCTGTCTCCTTTGACCCTCCATCCAGTCTCACTTAGCAGATTGGGAAACTGAGGCCTGTCAGGCCACTTAGGGTTAGCAGAGCTGCCAGGCTGGAAACGCGGAGCAGAGTCACCTCATCCCCAAGTGTCAGGCTGGAAGACCAGCTCCTTGTCTGGGAGGGGCACCTTGGGGATGCCTGCCAGCCCATAGTACAAGTCTTCCTCTTCCTCCTCAGGCTCATCGGGGCTTGTGTCTGCAGAATCCTTCCTCTTCTGCTTTGCCTTCAGAGATGGCTACAAGATTTAGGGTTGGGCTGCATCCTGTAAGTGCTTCTCTGGGGCTGTGTCATCCAATGTGGGGGTCATTGATTAGGGCATGGGAGGGGTCCAGCAGGACCATGGATCTTATGGCCACTGTGGCTAAGAATGCGGCTCCTCCCTGTCAGTTGGAGATGAGTTAGGGCTGCGGCCTTCACTGGAGTCCATGTCCTGCTCATCTTGGAAGAAAGCCAAGGGTGCAGGGGCCGAGGGACAGGCCAGTTGGCTGCAGGGGCAAAAACAGGTTAAGAGTTGCCCTGAGTCATGTTGCCTGCTCAGATGGCCCCATCACAGCCACCAGCTGCAAGACCTGAGGAGAGTTCACCTCTCTGAGCCTCAGTATCCTTCCCTGGAAGGTGAGGACAAATAAGAGTACCCACTGCTGAGCCTGTTTCTGAGAGTCATAGCTGATAACAATGTGCAAAGCACATTGCACAATGCCCAGCACGTGGTAGATGCTCAAAACAGAGCTGTTAGATCACTGTGCAGACTACACCTCCAGTCATCCATATCTCCAGCCATCCCTCTTCTCCTCTGGTCTCTCACAACACTTGTCACCCCAGGAGTCCCTCTGTTATCTCCTTTGCTTGCCCCACAAGACAAGATAGAGTTCTGGAAGCATGGAGCCCAGGCAGGCCTAGAAGGCAGCTTGTGCCAGGTTCTAACAGTGGAATGAGTAAACAAGTGGATGAGTCAGGAGCTCAGTCACAAGCAAGCAGACACAGGCGTGGAGAGGGACAGCCTGGCCTGTGGTCACTGGAAGGTTGACAGCAGTGGACTCACGTCCTCTGCTTCCTTGTCCTCAGCACTCATGACAAACATCCAGAGAAAGCAAGAACCTACTGTGTGCCAGGCATCAGAAGTGTATTACTCCAAGCTTCACAACGCAGTTGGGTATGTGGGAATGACTATTCCATTGGGGAAACTGAGGCTCCAGAGAGTAAGAGAATTGCCAAGTTGACAAAGCCAAAGAGCTGGTTTTGCAGTCAGGCTCATCGGACGCATAGTCTGCTTAAGTGTTTGCTGCTGCCTTCATGTCTCACATCCCCTGCTGTCTGCTCCTCACTCCCAAGTGTTCTCCATTCTTGGTGACCAAACAGCTCTCCCCTCCTTTGCACACTCGCCTGCCCAGAGCTCAGGTTCCTTCTTGTTCCTTCTGGTACAAACTCCTGTAGACAATCACGCCAGACTCCACCCAAGTCTGAGCGTCATTAAAACCACCCTCTCCTCCACCGCTGGTTCCTGGCTTCAGCTCAGGGGTCAGTAGCAGGTGGAGTCCTCACTTTAGCCCATGACCTTCATGTGGATGTGGCTCAAGTTGGGCAGGCTCTGGTCATAAGCGACTTCCTCCCACAGCCTAACATAGTGGGATGGGGGCAGAGGGCCAGGCAAAAGACAGGGAAAGAGAGAAGGGAAAGGGAGAAGGAGAGGGAGAGAGAGAAACCAGACAGGTGAGCAACACTTGCATATATTAATCATATTCTGAAAAAAAGAAAACTAATTGCAGTTGACCATGCCAAAGCTTAATAAGAGGCCTTTATATTATACAATCTAGAACTATCTCTAAACTTCCAGAATAAAGGATGTTTGATTGTTATTCATCATAAGAATAAAGTTAATGGGCCAAAACCCAAAACAAAACAATACTAAAACCTAAGCAACTCTACCGAAGGTGAAAATAGTCCCTCAACTATGAAGTTTTCAACCCAGTTCCCATCACAGTGTTTGGATATTGTCATCATCATCACTATTATCACCATCACCAGCATAATCACCACATGATCATCTCTATAACCTCCATCACAATTTTATCACCATCTCACTACTATCACCACCACCATCATCACCATCACCACCATCACTTTAATCAACATCACCTACGTAAGGACCAAGACCATCATCATCATCACCATCATAACCGCCATCGTCTCTCAGTAAAACTACCAACAGCAATACTGAAAACCAGTGCTACCACCACCACTATGATTGCCTTCATCACCACCAGCTGCTGTGGTCTGGGGCTCTGGCAGAGCAGGCAGGAACAAGGAGTGGGGGCCTCAGAGGCAGCTCTCCCTTCCAGTCCTTCCTCTTCTCCCTGCTCCAGCTCAGCTGCCAGACTCCACATCCCCACCCACTACCTCTGCCCTCATTCCATTCCTCATCCTTGGGCAGGAGAATGCTGGCTCTCACTGACTATGCTTTACCATAATGAGTCAACACAGGCGACCAGCTGGAGCTGGCCCAGACACCACAGCCATGCCACATGGAGGCGACTGGATGGCTCCTCAGTTCCTGCAGCCTTGGGTTCAAATCCTGACATCATGTTTCCCACCTACAGAGCATCAGTGTCACAGCAACTCTGTTGCTTCTGGACATCAGCCTGACTACTTTCTCACTCAGCACGGCTGCTCCCTTTCCTTCATCCATCAACTGAAGGGGAAGCTCCAGCTTCCTTCCGTGGCAGCTCAGCCCATTCCTCTCTATCTGTACTTGCTCCCCTGCCTGCCAGCCAGCAGCCACGCTGACCCATTGACCTCATTCTCTTATCACCGCCTTGCTCATGCCCTTCTTCTGCCTAGAAGAAATGTTATTTAACCTGTAAAACCCCAGCTCACTATGAAGTTTTCTTCACAGATAACTGTTTATCCCCCAGACCCTCAGCTACTCAAAAGCAGGGAGAGCCTAATTTGTGTTTGCCTTGACTACCACCACCCTCATATCCTAGCTAAAAACTTTCTTCCCATATATTTATACCTCAGTCAACCCAGAAAATTTGAACTCCTGCAGTGTTCTATAAGCCCGGGTTCTAAGAGCCCAGAAGAAGCCGAGGATGAGCCTGGAACACTTTGGTCCAGGTTGTCTTGGCCCCCATCTGTCTCCATGGTATAAAACATTGTTTCTCAGTTTTTCATTGGGCTGAACTATTTTTGTATCAATAATGGGGTTTGAACTTAGGGCCTGAGCGCTGCCCTTACCTTTACTCACTCAAGGCAGCTGCTCTACTACTTGAGCCAGTCTGTGCACTAGCTGTGGTAGTACCTCTCTGCTTGGTTCTCTTGATCACTCCAGTTCTATTTGAGACTGTTGTGACTAAACAAGACTATATAACGAAAGGTTTTGCCTAATCAATGGTCAGAGTACAAGGATTGTGTTTTATTGCCTTATAATAGACATCGAATTAATTGGTTAGATGAGGACATATAGAACACACGTAAGGGACTTGGTATAGCAAATCTTCCCCTTCATTTTAACTATATGAACCATAATTTCCTGTTCTTTGCCTCAGGCATCAGAATCTGCAATGATCATTAGCCAGTTAACACATGACCTTAATGATGTTGACCCTTAGAAGACAGTGCCTAGCACCTGACAACACGGGGTTCTTGGCACCTCAGGAAACAAAAATCTCATCCTCAAAGCCCTTAGCAGAGCCTTCAGAGCTGGGAAAGTGTGACTCTGGAGGGCCATGTGCTCTGAAGGAAAGCTTTCTTGGCCCCTAGAGGGTTGGAAGATGTTGGCAGACAAACTCCAGCAAGTGGACCCATGTCCCGCATATGTATTGACACTTGTGTGGAGACGAAGGAAACTGAGCTGCTGCCAAGCTGGTGTCTCATGAGCACACAAGAGAGGGATAAGCGGTGGCTTTGTCTTCATTGCCTCAAGAGAAACTCCTTTGGTTTTATATCTTATGGGAGAAAGATGAACTGCCTTTTGGTATGTAGGAAAAATTTTTAATATAACAGTAATATTGAGTAGGAATATCCCACTTAAAATGATGTAAAGATATGTGGTAAAACTCCCTTACACTGTAAAGTAGTGGCTGAAGAGTTGCGTTTACATAGACCATTGTGTTTAATATGTCTCCCTCTCCATATAGCATTGCCCATGGGTCTGGTTGGGAGCTCTGGGCATAGGCTTGGACCTTGAAGAAAAGCTATCAGGATCAAAACTGGAACGTTCACTAAGCTCTTGAAGGTACTTTCTGATACGATTAAGACTGAAAAGAGCAATAAAAACACTGTGTTCTGCAGAAGCACAGGCTGAACCATTGGCCGTCAATCCTAAGAAAGTTATGGTTGCTCACAAAACAGATTTTTTAAGTGAAATTAAAAGTACTTTCAGATAAAATTTTTATCCAGTTTGACTTCTTAAAATTTATCTTTTTAAGTGTGGGTTTGAGATGTTTGGGTGGGTTAAATGGGCATTTTGACAACATGGCTTCTCCTTTGGCATGTGTAATTGTGATGTTTAACCGACATCCTTGCAGTTTAAGATGACACTTTTAAAATAAAATTCTCCTAATGATGACTTTAGCCCTGGCACTACAGGAGAATCAGCAGACCCAGTAGGATCTTATTTGGAATTGACATTCTCTATTGTAATTTTGTTCATCTATTTTTAAATTTTGTTTTGTTTTCACTGGAAAGGAAAGATGATGCTGAGTTTTAAACATTAAACGTGTACAAGTTGCTTTGTTACAATAAAACTAAATGTGTACACAAAGGGTTTGATGCTTTTCTCTCAGATTGGACATAGTTGATCTGACCTTCCGAGTTTGACTTGTATAATAACGTCTCTATCAAACTGTCCCCTGACTTCAGATTTTTTGATATGCACTTTGCAGGATGACCTCAGGGCAGTATGGATCGAGAATAAAGGGATTTCATTAAAAAATTATCTTTTTAGGGCTTGGAGACATATTGAATAAACTGTAGTCTCAAAACATGTGACCTACAATCATATGCTTTAACTTGATCAGAACTGCTGTGGCCCTTTAGCATAGGCTGTATACGAAGTTAGGAATCTGGGTTGGGAGACACTGTTTTGTGAGTTTCATTATGTTTAATGCTGAGATTTACCTTGAAATTTTATTTCTCCTCAATGATTAGTACTATAAAACCAATGTGTAAGAGTGACTTCCTTAGAAATCTCTAAGAGTGACTGAAATTCATCCATTCAGTTATACTGCCCAGTGTAGCATCATAGCTCATCAGATTCAGAGACCTTGGGCAGTGGAGAAGGAGTAGAAAAAGACCTTTCCTGTATTGTGTACCTTTTGTATATTGAATTGCTCAGTTACGGTCCTCTTTCAGCTTTAGATACATGCTCTGCCATATTTCACACTCACCGTGTGCAGAGCTTGGGAACCTTGGGAAGTGCCAGATTGCTACTGACAGCCAGACTTGCCAAGTCAAAAAGGCCCCAAAGTGCCTTTCTGGTTGTTTTGCATCTGTGGGGTCACATGACAGAGGGACCAACTTCTCTGCTGTACACATAGCATAGCCCTTTCTTGCCTCCTAAAAAGTCCCTTGTAGTCCACAGGCACCACTTCAATTGTGTAAGCCCTACACCCAAGAGAGAGAAGGCCAGCATTGAAGAGAACTGTGCCTCCAAAGCACACAGAGGAGCGGAAGATTTTGTGTGGTTCCAATGCTCTTATAATTTGGAATGTGACATTCTAAAGTTGATTTTAAATACCTGATTTCTGCTCCAGGCTCTCTGCTATAGCCGCCCTCCCCCCTCCAACACTTCTCTCCACCCATTTTTGCTGAAAGATTGTGTGAAACATGCATTGAAATGCTGGCAGTGATATGTGTTGGCTTAGAGTCGCCAGCAACTGCACTCAGGAGCCAAATTCAGGAGTGAAATTGCCACTTCTAGTCCCTTATTTCCTATGGAAATGATGATGCCCTCCACCCTTGAACCTGCCATCTGTCCTGGAAAGCTACACCAGGACTGCTGAACACTTTGCACTTTGATTCATTGGTACATTGTTGCTACAATGAGCATCATTTCTGCTTTGCTAGCAACCATACTATTATCTTTAGCTGCAGTCAACACACCTCCTGTGGACTGTGTTCAAAGTCATACCACAAAGGGTCAATTGTGATAGGCTTCCCTTGGAAGAGTTGTCACTTTCACTGCCAATATTTATGATGTTTTATAATCTTTCACAAAGTCTACAAATCAAGCAGGAATTACATAATCTGCTCAATGCTTTCCCAAGGAGTCACTATCCAGTACAAATCATGTCCCCACCCAACCCTCTAAAAAGCTAGGTTTCCTGCTCTGTTCCCATTCCTTGTGTCCTGGGTTGCTCACATGAGGCCTCTCCCTAGTGTTATTCGATATTTCTCCTTCCCTGCAGGCTAGGCGCTTCCTTCTGAATCATGGAGACCAACTCTCTGTAGGAAGCTGTTCAGGCACAGGTATGATTCCTGCTGGTTTGGGGTAGGTCCTGGGCCTTCATGAAAGGGGCAAGTGGAGGTGATGGTGGAACTGGAGATCCCAATCTCATATTGGAGCCTTTATCATCCCTTGACTAGGGAGCATTTCCCACATGTGACACTGAATTGTCAGAAGACTGGTTGGCAGGAGTTTTGCCTCTGCTGAAATCCCATCATTTTTACACTGCCTGAGCAGAGGCAGACATTGCCTAAAAGAGTGACACTCGCCAACATAGCTGGGGACAGGAGTTCCCACAGTGAATGGGATAACTATCTTCATAAAATGGACAGAGACACCATGTGCTGCCTGAATTCTATAGGAAAGCCTGGTAGAACAGTATTCTTCTAAACTGGATGGAATTCACTGCCCAATCATGACTCAAATGCTGCCTGAAATAAGTAGAATGAGTTTCACTAGGGGTCCCTGACAGAAGAGTAGATAATAATAGGGACTGTATTTACCCAGCCTCTCCCAAACTCTTGTCACCTGGAGTCTCCTTAAACCCAGAAACTTTCCTTTCCCCTAACTGGAAAGCTCTTAATTCATATGGCTCTAGAGGTGCTGCAGAAACCTGAATGAGAGTGCCACCTACTGCCAGGAGAGATCACTGCAGGCTGAAATAGAAGACATCCTGGGAAAGAGGTTTATCATGCTTAGTCCTTGTTCTTCTCTGGGGTCTTGTGGACCTGGCAGATACCATCCCACCATTGACAGGGAACTTGTGCTGCAGTGTGACACCAACAGTAACTCTGTGGCAGCAGGATAGTTGGAAAGCTACTCACATTCCAGGCTTGGTTTCAAGTCAAGAACCTTGACTCCTTAGAAGCATCTGCAGGTTTGTGAACAGGGGGTTCCATGAACATTCCCTGTGCTAGGCCCAATCCTCTTGACAGGGGCCTGGGATGGGAAAGGGTTTGGAAACTTTGGTTCAGTGGTAAAGCAGATCCTAGGATGAGGCACCACATTGTGTATAGGTCTTGGGGGCGTACAGATCCACATTCACCACATTAATATAAAATGAGTACCCAGAGGGACTTCCTAGTCTCTCTACCAGTCCCAGCTGAGCCAAGCACTCTCCTTCTCAGTCAAATACAACTAAAAATAAAAATGGTGGCAAAATCTGCAATAAATATCAAGTCACAAAAGCAAAACAGGTCAGACAATCAGCTTGCCTTAAAAAGGCCACAGAAACCTGGAGGCTCAGGACAAGAGAAGCCCAAACCCCACCAAAACTCTACCCATATACCCTAGGCTGGGAATTGGGCAACACAGGCTACCAGCACCTGATAGTAAGCAGGAGCTCAGGCTGATAAGGCAGCTCAGCAATAGAGTGATAGTCTTGGATGTATGAGGCCCTGGATCTGATTCCTCAGCATCACAAAAGCAAAAAGGGTCAGAAGTGGTGCTGTGGCTCAAATGGTAGGGTGCCAGCCTTGAGCTGAAGAGCTGAGGGACAGCACCCAAACCTAGAGTTCAAGCCCACAACCAGCCCAAAACAAACAAACAAAAACACATCAGGAGCCCATAGCAGACTCCAGTATTTGGGAGAGTGCATCCAGAGCATCTGATCTTCCCAAGAGCACCCATAGGAGCAAACACAAGCAGTCTAGGCTGCTCAACCCTTCCAAAGGCGGGAATTGCCAGCAATCTACAGCAGAGAGCTGAGAATCCTAAGTAAGTCAGAATAGCAGCTGGAAATAGGCTCCCAACAGAACCCAGATCAGGCACAGACTCTCTCTACCAATACAGAATCAGCAACCAAGCAAAGACAGACACACCAAAACAAAATTGAAGAGCAGTCTCCTGAACCCCCATGTGAAAATCACAGAGAAAAATCACAAGGTTTACCAGCACCCAGGACAGCAAGCTCACCTCAAAAGCCAGCAGCCACGCAGGGGAGAGCCCCAGTGGGAGCAAAGCAGGAATGGAAGACAAAAGCTACATCCAAGGGTTGCTGGAGGCAATGACTCAAGAAATAAAGCGAGAAATGGATCAGAAATTGAAAGAGCACAAGGATGAATTATCAAAAGAGATACAGGATATTGAACAAAAGTTTTTTTTGTTCAATGGATGCAAAAATAGAAGCTGCACAAACCTCAGTAAGAAGTGAGATAATGCCAAATTAGAGGTAATGCATACTGATCTCACCTCATTGAGGTGAGATCAGTACTCTGAGAACCAACATTGAATCCATAAAGGGATCCATTTCCTCCACGCAAACCACAATAGAAGCCACGGTCAACAGAGTGAATGAAATGGAAGGTAGAGTGTCAGATACAGAAGACAGAATACACCAACTGGACCAAAAAGTGACAGATATGGAAAAATCACTCAAATTAAACCAAAGGGAAATTCAAGAGCAAGCAGATAATGCTAAAAAATTTAACCTTCGCATAATCGGAGTGGACGAAGGTGAGGAATTCCATAGCAAGGGAATGCAACACCTATTTAACAAGATAGTCAATGAAAATTTTCCCCACCTCAAAAACGACCATCTTAACTACATCACAAAAGCTTATAGAACACCCAACAAGCAAGATCCCAGGAGAAACACTTCTAGACACATTATAGTAAAAATGATGGATCTGAATAATAAGGAAACAATCCTGCATGCAGCAAAAATGAAGAAGGAGCTATACTACAATGGGAAAAAAATTAGAATCACTGCAGATCTCTCCACACAAACAATGAATGCAAGAAAAGCCTGGGAAAGCACCATACGAGCCCTGAGAGCCAATAACTGCCAACCTAGACTGATATACCCGGCAAAGCTAGCATTCACATTCGATGGAGAACTGAAAACTTTTAATAGCAAAGAAAAACTAAATGAATACATAAACATTAAGCCAGCATTACAAAGAATTCTAAGAGGGGGGACACAACCTGAAGAAAGCAACCAGGAACTGGGACCTGCCCCATACAGGCATTACTCAAAGTCTAACTGAGCAAGCACAGGAGGAAAGGAAAGAAGAAAAACTTAGGAAAACGGAATGGCAGGGACAACAATGCATCTCTCTATACTTTCTCTTAATATAAATGGGCTGAATTCGCCAATTAAAAGAAAACGAACTGAGGACTGGATCAGAAAACAAGACACATCCATCTGTTGCCTTCAGGAGACCCACCTCTCAGCCAAACATACAAACAAACTCAGAGTGAAGGGGTGGAAAAGGATCTACCAATCAAATGCCCCCAGTAAGAAAGCAGGTGTAGCTATCCTGATATCTGACAAAATAAACTTTTCATTAAAATCAGTACAGAAAGACAAGGACTGACACTACATATTAATAAAGGGAACAATCCAAGAGGAGGATATAACCATCATCAACTTATATGCCCCAAATATCGGTGCACCCAGATATGTTAAACAAATGCTCTCAAACTTACAGAATAAAATAGATCCCAATATGATAATACTAGGAGACTTTAACACGCCACTCTCACCAAAGGACAGGTCTACCAACCAGAGGATTGGCAAAGAAGCTACCGAATTAAGTGAGGCCATACTTCAAGCGGAATTAACTGACATCTACCGAGTATTTCACCCTAAAACAACACAGTACACATTCTTCTCAGCAGCTCATGGAACTTTCTCCAAAATAGACCATATCATAGTTCATGCAAGGAACCTAAGCAAGTACAAAGGGATCGACATAATCCCCTGTATCCTATCTGACCACAGTGGAATCAAGCTAGCTCTCAATAACAAAGCATACCGCAGAAATTTCTCTAATACATGGAAATTGAACAGCACACTCCTTAACAAGGCCTGGGTAACAGAAGAGATCAGAGAAGAAATAAAGCATTTCCTACAACTCAATGAAAATGAAAACACCTCACAAAGAAACTTGTGGGACACAGCAAAAGCAGTCCTGAGGGGCAAATTTATTGCCCTCAGTGCCCACATCAAGAGAATGGAGACAGACCAAGTAAATAATCTCATGTTGCAACTAAAACAGCTAGAAAAACAAGAAAAAATGGGACCTAAAGCTACTAGACGAAGCCAGATAACCAAATTAAGAGCAGAGATTAACCAATTAGAAAATCAGAAAACCATAACCAAAATAAACCAAACAAAAAGCTGGTTCTTTGAAAAAATAAACAAAATTGATTGATGGCCCGTTGGCAAGATTAATTAAAAAAAGAAGAGAGGAAACCCATATTAATAGGATTAGGGATGCCACCGGAAACATCACAACACGTACCCAAGATATCCAAACAATTCTAACAGACTACTTTCAAAAGCTATACTCTCTAAAGGAAGAAAATCTGGCAGAAATGGATGCATTCTTAGAGAAATACAAGTTACCCAAACTGAGCAAAGAAGAAGTTAACCAATTAAATAAGCCAATATCCTATAATGAGATACAGGAAGCTATCAAAAGTCTTCCAACAAAAAAAAGCCCAGGACCAGATGGGTTCACAGCAGAATTCTATAAGACCTTTAAAGAAGAACTAATACCCATACTCCTCAAGCTCTTCAGAGAAACAGAGAAGGAGGGAGCTATCCCAAACTCATTCTACGAAGCCAGTATCACGCTCATCCCCAAACCAGGCAAAGACCCAACCAAAAGGGAGAATTACAGGCCAATTTCCTTGATGAACACAGATGCAAAGATCCTTAACAAGATTCTAGCTAACAGAATCCAGAAACACATTAAAAAAATAATACACTATGATCAGGTAGGCTTCATCCCAGAGACACAGGGATGGTTTAACATACGTAAGTCAATAAATGTAATCCAACATATCAACAGAGCCAAGGTCAAGAATCACATGATTATCGCCACAGATGCAGAAAAGGCCTTTGATAAAATTCAACATTCATTCATGCTAAAAGCTCTGGAGAAAATAGGAATAGAAGGAACATTTCTAAAAACAATAAAAGCCATTTATGACAGACCAATAGCCAATATTATACTTAATGGGGAAAAGCTACAACCAATCCTCCTAAAAACAGGAACAAGGCAAGGATGCCCACTGTCTCCACTCCTCTTCAACATAGTCCTAGAACCCTTAGCCAGGGCAATAAGGTAAGAAAAAGACATTAAAGGGATCCGCATAGGGAAAGAAGAAGTTAAACTATCCCTTTTTGCAGACGACATGATACTATACCTCCACGATCCCAAAAACTCCATCCCCAAACTTTTAGAAATCATAAGTCACTTCGGCAAAATAGCAGGATACAAAATAAACCCACAAAAATCAGTTGCCTTCCTATACACTGATAACATACAGGAAGAGAGGGAAATAAAGGGAGCAACCCCATTCACAATAATCTCCCAAAAAATAAAATATTTAGGAATTAACCTAACCAAAGATGTAAAAGAACTATTTAATGAGAACTATAAAAAGTTAAAGAAAGAAATTGCAGAAGACACTAGGAAATGGAAAGACCTCCCATGCTCCTGGATAGGCCGACTTAATATAGTAAAGATGGTAATACTTCCAAAACTAATATACAAATTCAATGCAATTCCTATTAAAATCCCAATGATGTACATCACTGAAATACAGAAAACAGTCCAAAAATTTATATGGAACAACAAAAGACCTAGAATAGCCAAAACAATTCTAGGGGATAAAGACAATATGGGAGGGCTATCCATGCCGAACTTCAAACTCTACTACAGAGCTATAATAACAAAGACAGCATGGTACTGGCACAAAAACAGACCCGAAGACCAATGGAACAGAATAGAAGATCCAGAAATAAATCCACAGGCCTACAGCCAGCTGATATTTGACAAAGGAGCCAAAGACATACAATGGAAGAAATACAGCCTCTTCAACCGCTGGTGCTGGGAAAACTGGGCAGCCACATGCAGAAAATTAAAAGTGGACCCCAGCCTATCACCATGCACCAACATCAACTCAAAATGGATTAAAGACCTTAACATTAAACCTGAATCTCTGAAACTACTGCAGGACAGAGTAGGAGAGACACTTGAACTAATAGGCACAGGAAGGAACTTCCTGAACAGAGTCCCAGGGTCACAACAAGTTGGAGAGAGACTCGACAAATGGGACTACCTTAAAATAAAAAGCTTCTGCACAGCTAAATCTATCGCAACTAAGCTAGAAAGACAACAAACTAATTGGGAAAAAATGTTTACCAGCAATATATCAGACAAGGGGTTAACATCCTGTATATACAGGGAACTCAAGAAACTAATCCCTCCCAAACCTAACAAACCAATTACTAAATGGGCAAGGGAACTAAAGAGGGACTTCTCAAATGAAGAAATAAAAATGGCAAAGAAACACATGAGGAAATGTTCATCATCCCTGGTGGTGAAGGAAATGCAAATAAAGACAACCCTGAGATACCACCTTACCCCAGTCAGAATGTCCCACATCCACAAATCAGCCAACGACAAATGCTGGAGGGGATGTGGAGAAAGAGGAACCCTATTACACGGCTGGTGGGAATGTACACTTATACAACCACTTTGGAAAGCAGTCTGGAGGGTCCTTAGAAAGCTAAATATTGACCTCCCTTATGACCCAGTCATACCACTTCTAGGCATCTACCCTGAACAACAGGAACCAATATACAAGGACACGGGCACCTCCATGTTTATTGCAGCACTGTTCACAATAGCTAGGATATGGAAACAACCCAGATGCCCCACCACAGATGAATGGATCCAAAAATTGTGGTATCTATACACAATGGAATATTATGCAGCCATTAGAAATGACAAAATAATGGCATTTGCAGGGAAATGGATGGAGCTAGAAGGAATCATGTTGAGCGATGTAAGCCAAGAACGAAGAGACAAACGGTACATGGTCTGATAAGTGGATGCTAAATCCAAAATGTTAGGTGATACGACAAAACTAACAGGACTTAAGAAACAAAGAACTCCCGCTCATCTGGTTGAACCACTACTAAATATCCCCATGCTGCTGATCACAAATATTGTATATAACATGTGAACACTGTTATATATTACAGACTGTTATAGACAATTTGCTCCAGGAAAGTTAGAATGAACTTGTGACTTTGAAATTATGTAATCACTTAACCACAATCAAAAAAAAAAAAAAGAACCTCGGGGAAGGGAGGGAGGGAGGGGATGGTAGGGGGAAAACAATGGAGGGGGTAACAATGTTCAAGAGGAAGTATACTCAATACCTCACTCATGTAACTGTAACCCTCTGTATAGTATCTTTACAATTAAAAAAAAAAAAGGCCACAGAAAACTGGGTGCCAATGGCTCATGCCTCTAACCCTAGATACTCAAGGGGCTGAGATCTGAGGACCTCAGTTTCAATCCAGGCACGAAAGTCTGCCTTATCTCAAAAAGCTGGAAGTAAAACTGTGGTTCAAGGGGTAGGATTCTAGTCTTGAGCCAAAAAAGCTCAGTAACAGTGCTCAGGTACTGAGTTCAAGCCCCAGGATGACACACAAAGGCAACTGAGAACCAAAGGATAGACCAGTGATACTTTATTTGGATATTTATTCACGTGTGGGACGCCAATCCTCACACATGCCACCTGTACCCCTCACATGTTCATCCAGCCCCCGTGAGGGACACCACCATAAGAATAGGCCCATTGCCACCACCACCCCTCCACCCCGCAACACAGGTAGCAGCCCTAGAGCAAGCAGGCGATGCTCTGGCTGCCTTCATACACTGTTTCCTGCAGCAATAAGTTGCCCAACCTGCAACCTCCCCTTATGTCACCTCACTGTGCTTGGCAGGCCCTCTTCCCTCGGGCCCTGTTTCTAGCTCTATAAAGTAAGGTTGCTAGTTTATGTGTTATAGGACAGAAGGGAGGGTGGAAGAACTAGGGATGGAGGCGTATTCTGGCGCTCTCTGATCCCAGTCAGGGACATAGCTAGAGGTGGAACAGAGTGAGGATAGAAAAAAGAGAAAGTGAGGCATGGCCCTATGGTCATTTGAGATATTCTTGTCCTAGTTGGGGCTGCTTCTCTCAATCAGTAAGTCCAAAGGAGTTTCTATAAAGTGAGAAGACCATGAGGGTCCCCAACACCGGTCACCCTCATTTGTTCCTGCTAACACTGGCTCTTCTTAGTCCAAGGGCCTCCCCCAGGCTGGAGCCAAATGTATGTGAAAGGTGATTTTGTCACTAGCCTTCTAGCTGGGCTGCCAGGAGCCTCTCTTGCTGTTAAATCTACCCCCTCCTTGCTCCTAATGGGGAGGATTCCTGTACTTCTCCCAGGGAGGGGCACCCAAGATGAGACCAAGTTCTCTCAGGCCATATATCCCCTCCTGCAGCCCTGCCCTGATCAATAACACCCAGCAGGTTGAGGTCTTCCATTCACTCTATGGCTGGCCTGAGAGCTGGATGCGGCAGCAGATGGCGGTGACTATTATAAACTCCTTACTGGCCCTTCCTCTTTTGTCAGTGTTCTGGTGCTTCACCACACATGTGTTGTCCACAGGAAAAGCTCCCAGGGTTATTGAAGTCTCAGGATGGGCACTGCAGCTTGTCAGGGTCCACCCTGCGTCACAGCTCACAGTGACCTGCCAGAGTCCAGGGAAGACAAGTAAGGCCAGGTCCTGCATCCATGGTCAGGTCTCTAAGCCACCTGCTACACTGTCCCTCCCAGCAACCCTCAGTGGGGACCAAACTGTGAGCACCTGGCTTGGTTCTGCCCCTCACACCCCCCAAAGGGGCTGTGTCCAACAATGCCCACCACTCCCTCAGGGTGCTTCACTCCAGCCTACCAGGGCACTGCAACCCAGACAAACATCTCAACAAACCAAAGCCCCTCCCACTTCCCACTTCCCTACAAGCCACCCCTCCCACAGCCTTCCCCACCCAGTGATGGCAACTCCATCCCCCCAGCAGCTCCACAAGACCTTGAACAGCCCTCCACTCCTTGTTGCAGCTCATCCCAGACCAGAGCCACCACCCTCAGGTCCCAAACTCCTCCTGCCAGGGCCTCTAGAGGCTAGTTCTCAGAGTCCAAGAGGCCAAGTGTGACCTGCCCTCCTTTCAGGGATCTTCCTTCTCCTCCAACCTTCCATGGTTGCTCAGCCATTCCAGCCCTGAACAACTCCCAGTAGGTTTGTGAAATGCAGAAGTGATGCTTTGGTTTTTTTGTGCTTGTTTTGTTTTTTTGTTTGTTGTTGTTGTTGTTGTTGTTGTGTGCGCACACTAATCCTGGCATTTAAACTCCAGAGCTGAATCCAGCTCCAGTTCTGGTTTTTTTGGGGGCAGTTAATTAAGGGCATAAGTTTCATAATCTTTCTTGCCAAGGTTGGCTTTGAACCCCAATTCTCAGATCTCAGTCTTCAGAATAGTTATGAATACAGGTGCTTAAAAAAAAAACAAACAAGCAGTACTGGGGTTTGAATTCATGAGTGCCAAGCAGGTTCTCTACCACTTTAGTCACCACTTTGACTGTTTTTGCTTTAATTATTTTTCAGATAGAATCTCTATTTTATTTTTATTTTTTATTTAAGTTTTTTTTTGCCCAGGTGGGCCTCAAACTAACTCCTATTTGTGCCTCCTCAGGAGCAGGTGAAACAGGCACAGCATTGTATTACTGTGTCCAGACTCAGCAATTCATTTCTTTATGCCATATTTATTTGTGCTATCCTTAAAGGGGGACAGGGCATTGGAGAGCAAACCTTACTAATCTGGCCAGAAACAAAAGCAAGCCCAGCACACTCACACTCACACTCATACAAACACATGAGCTAGTACATGCACACACACACACACACACACACACACACACACACACACACTGCACATGACAGCACAGGTGCTCAGGTCCTCCCCTGGGCAATGCAGGCCCCAGCCATCTCCACTCCCCCCCCCCCCCCACAACCCCAACCCTTTACCTTCTCCAAGGGACTGGAACGCCTGTACTTCTCCGTTGTACACTGCAGGCCCGGAGCATGGCAACAGAAAGCATGTACACTGGACTTCTTGTGCCCCAGGCACTTTCTGGGCTGATGACCTTGCTGCCTTGAAGTATGCTGGTAGACACCAGGGTCATCTATCCCCCAATGGGAGCTGCATCCTAGGGCAGAGGAGGGACAGCTCACACACTGAATGTGGAAGACTATCGTGGTTCTCTTTCCACACCCCTTTCTCTATAAGGTTTAAAGCCAAGGAAACCCAGGAGCAGCTCTGAGGGGAAGAGACATTGGCCTGAGCAGGAGGACTTCCAGCATAGCTCTGCTGGTGATCTGACTTGTAGAATTTTGGGAGAGAAGCTCAAGCGCTCTGATCCATAGTTTCCATGATCTCCTCTCCACCAAAGAAGTGGAGCCATGGGGCATGGTTCCCAGGCCTGCGATGATCAACCACTGCTTACCCAAACCCCTCCCACCTCAAGTCCTTTCCTCATGCATCATCACCAAGAGCAGTCCGGCATAAGCCTAGGTCTGTGAGCTAGGGAATCAGGTGCACCAGGCTGTAAAATTGTGGGCACTTTGCTGAACTTCATCAAGTCTCAGTTTCCCTATTTGTAAAACAGCTAGAGCAGTAGCAGCAACTCACAGAGATACTGTTTAGCTAAAGCAGAAACATGCATGGGAAGTCCCAGTACTGCCCATGCAGGACCCAGGATCTGGTAACCAGGACCAGAGCCCTTCTCCCAGCTCTGTGTCTTTAGGAAAGACACTCGGCAACTTGTCCTGCATATGGGACTTGGCATGAGCTACACAGTGAGTACCTGTGGCTCTGCCAGCTTTGCCACAGACCAGGCTTCCTGCCAGGCCAGCAGCCACATAGAGCTCTTGTCCCAGACAAGGCACTAGCCACTTGGCTCATCTGACTCCTGCTAATCCAGCCAACTTCTAACCCCACCTAACCCTTACTATTCCAGAACTTCAGACTCCCCAGTACTTACCTGGCAAAGGTCAGCTCCTGATCTAGTGATTCAAGATAATTCCCACTGTCCCCTAAACCTCCCTGCTGGCTCCTTCTAAGAATGGCTCCAACCCAAGAAAACAGTCCCTAGCTCCTATGTGCAGCCCTCACCCATGACTTCCATACACTTTCCTGGGCAGGTTTGTTATAGAAAGTCCCTAGCCCAGGGCTGGTAAGGTGGCTTAGTGGTAGAGCGCTTGCCTTGCATGCCTGAGGTCCGGAGTTCCATTCCTCAGCACCACAGAAGCAAAAAAAAAGCCGAAAGCGGTCCTGTGGCTCAAGTGGTAGAGTGCTAGCCTTGAGCTGAAGAGCTAAGGGATAGCGCCCAGGCCCAGAGTTCAGGCCCCACACCTGGACCCCCTCCGCCAAAAAAGAAAGTCCCTAACCCAGAGAAAGGACTTCAGAGTGATGGTCGATGACAGTGGCCACCAGAATGCAACTATCCAGGATTAGAGCTGAGCATTCACAATGAGGAAACTAAGGCACAGGGCTGAGAAGGAACTTGCTAGCTACTGATTGGATCAACCTGAGCTGTGCCATACTCTGACAGGCCTGAATTAGGGCACCCTACCCACACAGAGGGTAAACAGCTCCCAGTGCCCAAGCCAGAGTTCATTTGTCACCCTTCTAATCACCACTACAGAGGCAGGAGAGGAAGAGAGAGGTGAAGCCACTTGCCCAAGGCCACATAGCATGCAAGTTGCAGATCCTGTTTGGCTGTGGGTCCTGAGGCTCCCATATCATCTGCTCACACTCATGGGGACCAAGTGTGTGGGACATGTCTCCTGAGCAGCAGGTGGTAGGTCATCTTCCTCACCCTGGAGGGACCAGCCCCTACCTGTAAGGACTTGGTCAGGATCCGGGCAGTGGGTATAGGTCTTCAGCCCCACCAAGGCTGGAGCAGCTGTGTGGATGCTGCAGTTGGCTCGGGGGAGCAGGCAGCATCTGGCCACCGCAGAAACCTGGCTATCTCCAAATGCCAGGCAAACGCGTCTCTTTCCTAGGATCTGAGAGTCCAAGAGAGAAATGGTAACTTGTGAAGAGGTTTAGGGACTGGGGAACCTGGTCTGAGAATGTTGGGAGCCAAAAGTTGAGTCTCTCAACATAATAGGCTTAACTATCTCACTGGAACAACTTGAGGATGAGTTTACAGAATTCCACCTTTTCACCAT
Organism: Dipodomys spectabilis; assembly: GCF_019054845.1. Taxonomy (NCBI): domain Eukaryota; kingdom Metazoa; phylum Chordata; class Mammalia; order Rodentia; family Heteromyidae; genus Dipodomys; species Dipodomys spectabilis. The sequence goes on from NW_024871181.1 coordinate 98,068, forward strand.
GCCCTAAGTAAACACCCTGCAGCTGCTAAAGACCGACCACCTTTTTCAGCTTGCCTTAAGCAAACATCCTACAGCTGCTTCGGCCAATGACGGCCAATGAAAAAGCTTCCTTATAAATACAGCTGTGTGAAAAATAAAATTTAGCAGCTTGATCAGAATCCCTGTCTTGCTGTCATTCTTCGTGTCTCTTGTCCCTTCATTCCTTCTCATTTAGGTTCATTGCCCTCGTTGAAGTCCTGCGGGTCGGGACATGAGAAGAACCCCGTCTGCAAGTTCTGGCTCCTGAAGCCTCAGCACTGCTTGGTCCCATGCAGTCTGTCCTGCCATGTGCAGCTCAAATGAATCTTCCCAACACTGACAATGCCTTGTAACTGGAGATAAGGGTACCTGATACAGCAGCACAGGGCCTACGGGCCCCCTGACCCATCGGGCCTCTCCTAAGAAACCTCCCAACATTGACTTCTGCACAGAAGTGCTCACCTACCATATATTGTAAGCCCCCTTCCCCTCACAGGGCCACCCAGGGTATGGGAACCTCATCAGCTGCTTCTGCACCTTTGAAATTCTCAACTCACAGAGCCTCTGTCATCCCAACCTGAGGGTCATGACTGTGGATTCTCTTGGTTGGCAGGGAGAAGGAAGGGGTGTGTCAGTACTGGGACTTGAACTCAGGGCCTAGGTGCTGTCCCTCAGCTTTAGCATTCAAGCCTGGCACTCTACCAGCAGAGTTGCAACTCCCCTTCACGCTTAGTTGGAGATAAGAACTACATGAAATTTCCTGGGCTGGCTTTTGAACCACGATCCTCAGATCTAAGCCTCCTGAGTCATTAGAACAACAGGCATGAGAAAAAACACCCAGCATAGAGATGGCTTTAGGCAAGGCAGAGAGCCAAAGCAACCACTGTCCTTTCCCTCCTGTGCCCATGAGGGTGCTGTCTGTCCGGGTCCCCCAGGAGCACCTGGCCCTGCCCAGGCCTTTGAAGTCAAGACACAGATTGGAATCCAGAGGACAGAGGACTGGGCACACAGAGTGTGCAGCTCACCCTCACATGCTCGCCCTGCCGCATCCCACTCTGGGAGAAACTGGAGCAGCCCAGCAGCTCCTCCTCCGGGTCACACTCAGCCACTGCAGGGTCTGCCAGTGTGATGTTCCAGGGTGCTGACCACACAGTCCTGCAGAACAGCTGTTCACCTGCAACAAGGCCATGAGAAATGAGGCTCTGGGGCACAGGACACCCAGAGACTCCAGAGAAAGTTTCAGTCTTACATAAGGGAGAGGAGTTTCCATATCACATGAAACTTTTAGTTAAAACTTCAGTGTTGAAATAGTTACCCTGAGCCTGGAGTCCTATCTGAGGAGGACAGTCCTTCTGTAGACCAGGTAGGGGACTGTCACCTCCACATGGGCCTCTCACACCCAGGCTGGCCTCTACCTACCCACCTGCCATGCTCACCTGTTTCCTGGGTGCGGGGGGGCAGTGCAGCCAACAGGTTGGGGGTCTTGAATCGCTCCTCCTCGGGGAACCAGGTGTTATTGATAGCATTTCTGATAGAGTAATGGATCAGCCTCTGCCTCAGCTCAGCCACAGTGAGGTTTGGCTGGGCAGTGAGCAACAGGGCTGCAATGCCTGATGGAGGAAGGAAAAAATCAGACAAGGTGATAGCCTGGCCTTCCATCCTAGCTGGGAACTCCTTTTAGGACACAAATGCACACATATACACACATCATGTGCTCTTCCCAAAATGAAGCCACCTGCAATCCCTTGCTTAGTGAAAGATAGAAAGTAACACATCTTGTTCTCCTATCTCTAGGCCTTGGTATTGGCCATTGTGTTCACCAGGTGAACACCAATTTATACCCCAGTGATGCAAAATGGCACCATCTCCATCAGGTCTGCACATTGGGTTCTCTTGCTCATAGCCAGGCATATGGAGGATCTGGCCAAAGGGGCCGCTGGAGTCCTGGTGGCCCAGGCAGTGGCATGGTGACTCACCAGCCACATGGGCAGCCGCCTGCGAAGTTCCACTCTGCGTTACATAGCAAACATTACAGTCTTTGGAGGCACTGACAATGTTCTTCCCAGGAGCAAAGATGTCCACACAGGATCCATAGTTGGTCCCGAGAGTACCCTGGATGAGTGGCTGGATCTGATAATCCACAGCTCCAACAGTGATGACCTGGAATGTGGCAAAGAGTTGAGGGAAAGGCTGCATGAGGCAGACTGATCAACTCCTATACTTCCTGTTTGACTCCCATGTAAGTGTCTTCTCCAGAGGAAAATCTGGCTCCTGGGCACAGCTGATACCCTAGCCTGTCCCAGGGCTTCTACAGGATGCAGGCACTACTCTTGATGCCCTGTAGAGATTGTACAATAATGGGAGAAAAACACTAAATTGACAATGTTGTTATCAAGAAGCCAGAGAGCTGTGAGGCAACCCACAGTGAGCCAGGCTGGATGCAGGCGGTTGTAAGTTCAGCATCTCTGGAAAAACCTCCAGAGCTATAGTCTGAAGGTTTGTGCAGGGCAAGGAGGGAGAGGGAAAGGGGAGGGCAGCACTGCCCATTTGCGTCTGTACCTTCCCTTCCTTCCAGGGCCCAGAAGGCCTGGAGATGGGACACCTGTCCTCCCCCTGATACTGCCAGGCCCACACAAGCCCCACACAAAGCAGTGGCTCTGCAAATGTCAATCAGGAGGAGAGGGATGGCACAGAGGGAGGATGTGATGGAGGGGGTAATGTGGCAGGACCTTTGAAGGTGAGGCAGGGCTAGCCAAACCCCTTGTCACACTGGGCTTTGGGGATGCTGGCCCTCTGACAACCTGCAAGGCAGGACATGAGCAGGAAGCCCTGCTGGCACCTACCTCAGGAGACGATGCTGGAGAGTAGGCACAGGCATTGCTCTGAAAGTTGCCCGCAGCGGCCACCAGCACTGCTCCAGCCCTTGCCAGGCGCTTGCAGGCATTGTTGATGCTCTGACTGTACCCACTCACCAGGGGCAGCAGCACTACCATGCGCTTAGAGGGATTGGAGACCAGCTTTTTCCAAAGAAACTCCAAGCCTGACAGAACACAGATGACTGAGAACAAGATGACTGCCTCGAGAGGGGCATGTTGCCTTCCCCAGCTCCTTCCCTCCAAATCAACAGTGATGTTCATTATTTGAACCCAACATAGGTCAATGCATCTGGCCAAAGGAGCTGCTGGGGTCTGCCACTCACCCATGAGGATGCCGCTGACCGTGCCCTTCCCTTGGCAGTTGAGCACACGCAGGCTGTGTATGTTGATGTCCTTGGCCACGCCAACACTCTGGCCATTGATCAGGGCTGCCAGGTGGGTGCCATGGCCTTCACAATTATGTTCCTGCTCCACCAACACAAGGACCAGATGAGAAAGCCACCCGCCCCATAATTTCCCAATAGACCCTGGATCGACTGCAATGCCCGCCCACCCTGCCTACAGCTGAGGACTGGGGATGGACCGTGATGGCTGGAGAGGGTGGCCATAGTGCTCCAGGTCTGGTGGTCCTCATCTTCCTCTGGGATGGGCTGGGGAAGGATGGCTCACCTGTGTCCTGGGCGCACTGGTGCTCTGCCACTCCTCCTCAGGCACTCTCTCAAAGTTAGAAATGTTGATCCTGCCCTTAATTTCCAGGTGATTAGGCTGGATGCTAGTGCCCAAGAGATACACCTCCATGGGGTTGTCCTTGTCTTCCCACAGTGACATTTGTGCAAGAAGAGAAAAGGGAGAACCAAGAGTATCATGTTATATGTGGGTCACCTGTATCAATGATGGCATGCTTTGCTTCTCAATTGTGCAGTCTTTCATCTAAAAATCCTCCCAAGCCACTCCTAGTGTGTCTATATTACTGAGAAGGCCAGTGAGACTTAGAGACAGGGAGCTGCCCTAAGCCATGTAGATGGCCAATCAGAGAGAGTCAGGAAACTCAACAATAGCATGCTGCCTGTTACTGGCCTAGCTCCACCTTGAGTTCTGTCATTGGCTGGGAGCAGCCCAGGAGGCAGGGCCTCAGTAACCTGCTCCTACTACTGGTTCTCTTGAGGCAGAATTACAGCAGCACACTTTCTATTGCTGCCCAAGTAGAACTGCAGTTCTGGAGATCAGAAATTCAAGATCAAGAGATCATGCTGCACTCCCCCTGAAGATTTGGATAAGAAGTTTCACTCGCCTTGTGCACCTCCTTCTGGTGGCTGCTGGCATTTCTTGGCTTGTGGCTTCCTCACCCCAAGTTCTGCCCATCTCCTCCTTTTGCCTTTCTTTTACAAGGTTTGGGTTTGAGGATAACGAACAGCTGTGCCGTGTGGCCTCTATGAGTAAAGGGACAGGGCAGGGCCTGCCCAGCCTTCTTTATCCCCATCCATACGGGACCTGCTTTACCCTGTCCCAGTCCAACAGCTCCTAAAGGGTCTCCTCCAGCAAGCCCTTGAGAAGATTCTAGAAGGGGCTCCTTAGCCCTGTCTCCATTCCTCCAGGAAGGGACATCATGGGCATCACCAGAGAGCAGGAAATGGACTGTGTCTACTCCAAACCTTCAGGAGAGCTAGTCACTAGTACCATAGAAAAGACACACCATGTCCTTTTAGACCTATCTATCTGGAGGCTAGAGGTGTGACTTAAGTCGTAACCTAGCAAATGTGAGGTCCTGGATTCAAATGACAGCACCACCACCAGACCGTATCTGAAAAAGAGGTCTTTCTAGGTGAGCTCATGCAGGATGACCAAGTAGCACTAAATCCAGTGCAGAGTGGCCTCACACAAGAATGAAGAGGAAGGCTGGGCACCGTGTCTCACTTCTGTAATCCCTGCTATTTGTGAGTCAGAGAATTGGTAGATCAAAGCCAGTAAAGGAAAAAAGTTCACAAGACCACATCTCAACCAAAGCTAGGTGCAGTAGCACAAGCCTGTCATCCTAGCTACTAAGTAAACATAACAAGGGGGATTGTGGTCCAGGTTCTGGCATAAATATGAGAACTTATCTAAATAGTAACTAATGTATACATGTCTTGAGTGGTAGAGAACCTGCCTAGCAAGCATGAGGCTCTGAGTGCAAAGCCCAAGACTCTAAAGGAGAAACAGAACATATCTTGCTACTCAGAAAGGAGAGATGTAGAGCATTAATGGTTCAAAGCCAACCTAGGCAGCAAAGTCCTCTAGATTCCATCTCCAATTTACTGTAAAATGCCAGGCTAGAGGTATGGCTCAAGTGGCAGTGTGCTCGGGTGCACAAGTAAGCTGAGCACATGGGTAGCCCTGAGTTCAAGCCCAATACCACTCATCAAATAAATAGAATAAGTCAATGAAGAGAAAGAGAAACAGAAATAAAGAATGGGAAGAGGAGAAAGCAAGAAACCACACAAAGGTGGGAAGCTGGGGCAGAGCAAAATGACAGCCCGCCAACATCACCCACCTTCCAGTCCTGAAGACACTGCCTCTGCTTCCCCTTAGCCTCTAAACAGTGGGGAGGACAAGGCTGATCACGGCCTGTTCACAGCTAAGGGAAAGGCCTAGAAAGGGAGGTGGCTCCTCAGACCCTGAGATCCGTGGATAAGGAGAAGGCGTTGGGCTCACCCCCAGACCTGAGGCCCAGCACCAAACCAAACCCAGATCTGCACAGGCTCGTCCAACACTACAGGGTCCAGCCATAACCTCTGATCCTCTCCCAATTAGGTGCCCTTACTGCCTTCCTCAGCTCAGGGTCACTAAGACACCCCCGTCCCCCACACACTGCCATTTTCCTAGTCCCCTCCTGAGAGGCCTGGAGGCCTGGAGACAGAGACCTAGTTGAGGGAAGCTCTGGAGTTCTGGTCTAGTTTTGAGGACTGAGAGTTATATAGACCAGAGACTGTAAGTCACAGTCAAGTTCAGTTTCCTCTTAAGGCAAGTATGGCCTGCTGGAGAGAAGAGGAGGAAAAGAAGATGGTTATTCAGCCACTTGTGGCTCAAGCTTGGAATACTAGCTACTCAGGAAGCTGGGATCTGAGGGTGGCTGTTCAAAACCCAGCCTGGGCAGGAAACTGTGAGGTTCTTATCTCTAATTAATCATCCAAAAGCTGGAAGTAGAGCTTTGACTCAAGTGGTAGAGCACCGTATTTGAGCAGAAAAACTAAGGGAGGGTACCCACGCCCTGAATTCAAGGCCCCAACTTTGAAAAAAAAAAAAAAAAGAAACGTGGACCTTAGGCAAATGTCCCATTATTGTGCAGAGAACAGCAGGAGGGGGCACAGTCCAGGTGGGGTTAGGAGAGAACAGAGAGAAGATGGGTCAGGTGAGGTCCCAGGACAGAGAGGAGAGGTGGGCCATGGCAGCTGTGGTCTTACTGCTGTGGTTGAAGCTTCGCAACTGGTTCCACTCAGGGGAAATCCACTGCATGTTCCACAGGATGCTCCGAATCGGATTCCAGTGAGGGGAAATCAGATGTGGACTCCACAGGAGGCTCTGTGCAAAGGCAAAGGAATCCTCCTCGATGAATTTCGCCGGCTTCAGCCTCAGGACCTGCGGATGCCAAGGACACAGGATCTCAATTTCATGAGTCACGTAGCCAGCAGCACCCAGCACTTGGCGCATCTGATCCCTCCAGTTCCCACGGTAACCAAAAGGCCCCCTCCATGGACCAGAAGACAAAGGGTCGCACTCCTCTAACAGGCATAGGAGTCGGGAGAGCTGGGACCAGTGCCCCCACAACTGGTAGCTGAGCCCACATGAGTGGCAGGAGGGATTCAGCTTCCACATCTCATCTGGGAGCCAGGCAGTGCCAGTTCTAGGCAGGCTGGAGAGCAGGGGAAGTCCTTGGGGTCTGGACTCCATGTCCACATCAGGCCATCCTGTGAGTCCACTCTTTTTCCACAGCTTTCCGTCTTCAGAGCATAGTGCTATGAACCCTGGTGGTGGCATCTGGGTGCTGAGCCAATGGGACAGGAGAAGGGACCAGCAGGAATTGAGGGCACAGTGTGTGTGCTCAGACCCATCCCTGCCCTGGAGCATACCTCACACGTGCATCATCCTGACCCTTCTCTCACCTCAGCTGTGCACCCAGGCTGCAATGCACCAACCCAAGGACACTGGCCAGCTGCACGAGAAGCTGGGAACCCAGCTCCCCCGTGTACACGGAGATCCCTCCTCCCTCAAATGAGGGTGAATAGACAAAGTACCATAGGGGAATTGGCCAGGCTAACAAGGAAGCTGCCTGAGGAGGCTGGCATCACTAGTATCGTTGAGCTACAGACCCTCAATACTCAGTAAGTGTCTGCTGTCCCCTGAGTGTGTCAACCAAGGGATTCGCACAGGCCTAGGCATGTGCATGCCTGAGCTGGGGCTCACCAGGTCCAGTGGGCCCAAGTTGTCCGACTTCATCAGGATGCCAGGAAAGAGGTCTTTGAAGACGTGTAGCACTTTGAACATGAGGCCCTGGCTGGCAGCCTGGCTCTGTAGGCGTTGGACAATACTCTCCATCTGCACCCTCTCGGATTCCTTGAACACTACCAGGTAGATATTGGGCACCTTCCAGGCACTCTGGACCCAAGGGAGGAAAAGGAGCATGAGGACATCAAAAGAAAGACCTTTTCCCTGGGTACAGATCAACTTAGAGCCGAAGAGACCCAGAACATAGAGAGACTACAGATGCCAGCTGACTCAGTGAGGCTTAAACCTCTCCCCAACCCATACAAAGCCCCACTGACATCACCCACAACAGATCCACACACATCCAAACATGGCGTCCATCCCCAAAGGAACTGTGGGTGACCGTCAGCACTCATGTGAGCACACAGCGAGCCGGCTCAACCCTGGCCATTCTCAGATCCTGTCTTGAAACTCAGCTGTGAACTGCCAGGAGTCCGTGGAGCACTGGCCATCCTAACTCCCCACTTTGGTGCCTTCAGTCCCAGGACCATACCAAGCCAGTGGGCAAATGAGCAAATGCTCTCAGGCTCTTCACTCCAGACCTTCCCTTACACCGAAGCTAGAGAAGAAATGGCATGCACATGGCTCCTCACCCCCCACCTGCCTGCACCTCAGAGCCCCGGTATATGATGGTTGTGGGCCAGCCGTGGATCTCCCAAGGACGGGCGAGCTCCGGCCCCTCTCTGGGTCTGCCCAGCAGCTCTTGGGCTCCAGACTCATCCCACTCCTTTTGAGCTTCGGCCTTCACGGGGCTCAGCAGCAGCAGCAGCAAGGGCAGCAGGGGCCACTGTGGCCACCCACAGCCATGGGTGCCCATGGGGCAGGAAGAGAGATTTGCACCCTGGTGCTGACACCCAGAACCAGGACCAGCCAGGAACAAGCACAGAGCCAGGCAGGACAGCTGGGCTGTCTGGCTCACTAAGTAGCAGCTGCCTGAAGCCAGGTGCCTCCAAGTATCAGGAAACCTAGGGTGCAGTGTGTTGAACACCTGGAACCCGGGTCAATCCCATCTGATTATATACTAATAGAGCCCACCCCCTCCACACAACCCCACAGGCTGAACAGGAAGGAGTCTGCATGTCTACGTTCAGCAGTTCTGACATGGGATGACCAGCGGTCAGGGAACCGCCCCCGCCCTCTCCGTGTTCATTGGCACCTTTGTCAGAACGTGTCTGCTCTTCTGAAGCATCTAGCCCTGCCTGAGGGGCACACTGAACTGGGGTCATCTCCCCGTTTCACAGATAGAGAAATTGAGGACCAGAAATATCTTATCAACACCATGAGGCTAGAGGCAAAGTAGATCTGATTTTTCAGGCTGTTTCTTCGGAGCCCTAAGGGGCAGTGAGGTAAAGGTAATATCATGCCCCCAGAAGCCCCAGGCTCCTCCTTGGGCTAAGGGAGCTGGAAGAATACTGAGGCGGTGCTGTGGCTCAGTGTATGAGTCCCCAGGTTTAATAAGGGCTGGCAAATAAGAAAGGCTCCCTGCCTGTACATCTAACTCTCAGAGAACTGTCAGGGTCACCTTCATGTGCCCAGCACCTAGCCAGATGGAACTGTGTGCCCAGCACTGTTCTGCATGCTGGGTTACAGCAGTGAAGGTGATGGGCAGACACAGAGTGTGGAGATGATGTCATCTGGACACCAGTGCTGAGGACCGGCATTGTGGGAAGGGAAGGAAGAGCTGGTTTTGGATGCAGGGCAGTGTGAAAAGCTCCTTTGAGGGAGGGAGCTGAGGAAATGGGCTGTGAGGACAATGTAGTGTGGCTCCCAGGGGCAGGGCTGCCCAGCAGGAAGGCAGTAGGATGGCCAATGTGGGATACAGATCTAGAAAGATTTGAGTCCCCTCTGGGAACAGGGTGTGTGACATCAAGTCTGCAGAGTGGACACAGGTTCCAGAGGGACAAGGGCAGATGGGAGGAGAGTACATCTGAACAAGGCCTCCTAGGTGCAAGGACTGAGTCCCCAGGGCCTGTGGTGAGTGCCCTCCCAGGCCTGCTGATCTCCCCACGGGAGACACTGGTCACAGACAGGGTTTAGGGTAGCCCAGGGGGAATGTGATGTGTGTCAAGGACTTTGGAGGACACTGAGCTGGGAGAGGCAGCCCTCAGCATCAGGAGGAATGCTTCATGGCCTCTGGTGCTAGAGACAGGCAGATGTGGGGAAAGCAGATGCTCAGGACAGGGAGCTATAGAGCCATGGGGAAGGTGTGTAGAGAGAGGGTGCTGAGGATGGGGGCTGCTAGAATAGGACCAGGAGGGCTAGAGCACAGAGGAGCTGTGAGGAAGGGAGGAGGGACAGAGGGACAGGCTAAGAGCTTCTTTCTCCCCAGGAAGTTCTGGAGACTCTGTGGGAAGCAGTGGCAGTGCCCAGCTGCACCAGCAGAGGACACCCAGTGGCCAGAGTGAGGCCCTGCAGCCTGCAGCCTGACAGGCAGGCAGGGCAGGGCCCACCTCAGCCTTGGCAGCACCTGCTCCAGCCTTCCCACCAAAGCCCACAGGGAGGTGGTAAGAGCATGGTGGTAAGAGAGGCAAAGCACACAGGAAAGGCAGGTTAGGTGTGGGGGGAGCCCAGACAGAGGGCAGTGCGTCCCAGCAGCCTTCCTGGAGGAGGCAGCTCAACATTGTGGTCCAGCTGTAACAGGCAGCACATCCACAGAGCACAGCAGGGTCCACTTGGAGATTCTGAGATGAAACGGGGCTGATTTTAATGTTTGAGGGCACGATAAGACAGAGCAAGGACAGGAGATTCTGGAAGAATCCTAACGAAGAGAGTCTTGGCTGGCTTGCTGCATGTACATACTCGCTCATTCATGCCCTTGCATGAACTTCTCTAAGCCAAACACAGTTTGAGGGCCTCTACCTCTTCCTCTCCTCCCCTCTCTTGATCCCGGAGGCTCCTTGCAGACACTTGTGGGGAGAAGATGGAGCCAGGGCCTCCTCTTACCTTTTCCTGCTCACCTCTGAGCCTTTCCAAAATTCCAGTGACCACAGCAGCCATAGCATGAGTCATGGACACATGGTGGCAGCAGGGAGCAATGCAGATAGGGTCCCCTCCCCAGGCAGCCCCCACTCTTGAGCAGAGAACTGGATTTCAAACAAATGCAGCAATGGTATTCACTAGATACGATGCTGAAAATGAACTGTACAACTTGTTGGTGAGATGAGAAGGGAAAACTGGAAGAGGGAAAGAGGGGTGGCAATGTTCAAAAGGAAAAGTACTTTTTTCTGAGTGATGAAACTGTAGCCCCTTTGTTTAAGTATTTTTAGATAAAAAGAATAAAAAATTACAGATAAACTTAAAAATAAGAAAGAGAAAAGAAACAAATGGGGCAAGTGTGTAAGTTTTTTGAGAGCTCCTAGAAGAGAAGAACCCACAGGGGCATGTGGGTAGTAGGGGATGGGACAGCCACCCAGGGGGAGGGGTGGCCCAGGGACCCCCAGCTGAGCCAGCTCCTCCTGCTGTGTGTCACAAGATCAGGGCTAGCCCACATCTGACAGACCACAGCACCAGCACCAGCCAGGAGAAGTGCAGATCCCTCCTGCACAGCCTGGATGCCCAGAGTAGGTCACAGTAGGACACAGTCCACGGCAAAGGTACGAGAGATTCATGCACTTGATGGAGTCTCTCTGTCTGAATAGCCCAGGATAGTCCTGGCAGATTTGTGTCTAGGTTATGCTGGTCTCTCCTTCTAGTACTCTCTCTCTCTCTCTCTCTCTCTCTCTCTCTCTCTCTCTCTTTCTCTCTCTCTTGCCAGTCCTTGGCCAGAACTCAGGGCTTGGACATTATACTGAGCCTCTTTTGCTCAAAACTAGCAGTCTATTACATAAGCCACAGCACCACTTCTGGCTTTTTCTGTTTATGTGGTACTAAGGACTAGAACCCAGGACTTCATGCATTTTAGGTAAGCACTCTACAACTAAGCCTCATTCCCAGCCCCTCCTAGCACTCTTCCTTTCCAATGAATTTTACATGTCCTTTGGGACTGCAAGGTCACTTCCTCAAGGCAGCCATCTGGACAATTTCTCAGGACATAGACATGGCTGTAGTCCCCTCTGCCCATCTTCACTCCTATGGGTTCTTTCATCCCTATGGCCACTACAGAGGCCTCTGTTCTGGGGAGACGTGACAGCTGGATGAGGAGGGAAGAATGAACAGGGCTGTGGAGGCAGCAAAGGCAAGCCTTGGCACCAGTGGTGCAGGAGGAAAGCCATAGTGAGAAACATGCCTGCCACAAGGGGAACTCAAGAAGTGAGAAATCCCTTATTCTAAGAAGCTGGGATATCTATCATTCAGGCCTGCAACCACTAGGAAAATGGCATCTTGAGAGAGAAGGGCAGCTAGGCCAGGGCATGGGCAGCAGAATAATAGAATATTGTAGCATAAGTGGGGGTAGGGGCTGTCCAGGCATGAACTCAAGAGTCAGCAGAGGTCAGTCATGCATCCCACAAGAGGATCATGGGAGACCCAGGACAGACAGGACCAGGAGGAAACGCAGTCAGCTCTGAGTGGGATGGATCACACTGCCCACCAGGGGACTGAAACTGAATAGGAAGGAAACATGCAGGGCCAGGGCCAGGGCCCTGGGTAGCACCACAGCGGGGTCCTGTCAGACCATCTTGGGGAAGACTGGAAAGGGTTTCTGAGAATCCAGCTTCTGAACATCTCAACAAATCTCACAGGATCTTGAGAAGCTGGAAGCAGGAAGAAGCTGGAAGAGTAATGGTCCCTTAAGAGCTGTCATCCCCATCCACAGCTTCCTTCATAGTTCACAGACTGCTCCAGCCCATCATCTGTCTCCTTTGACCCTCCATCCAGTCTCACTTAGCAGTCTGTGAAACTGAGGCCCTGTCAGGCCACTTAGGGTTAGCAGAGCTGCCAGGCTGGAAATGCAGAGCAGAGTCACCTCATCCCCAAGTGTCAGGCTCGAAGCCCAGCTCCTTATCTGGGAGGGGCACCTTGGGGATGCCTGCCAGCCCATAGTACAAGTCTTCCTCTTCCTCCTCAGGCTCATCGGGGCTTGTGTCTGCAGAATCCTTCCTCTTTTCCTTTGCCTTCAGAGATGGCTGCAAGATTTAGGGTTGGGCTGCATCCTGATCCTGCTTCTCTGGTGCTGTGTCATCCAATGCAGGGGTGTCATTGATTAGGGAATGGAAGGGGTCCAGCAGGCCCCATGGAACTAGTGGCCTGTGTGGACAGGAGCCCCGCTCCTCCCGGTCAGTTGGAGATGAGTTAGGGCTGCGGCCTTCACTGGAGTCCATGCCCAGTCATCTGGGAAGGAAGCCAGGGTGCAGGGGCCGAGGGACAGGCCAGTTGGCTGTAGGGGCAAAAACAGGTTAAGAGTTGCCCTGAGTTATGTTGCCTGCTCAGATGGCCCCATCACAGCCACCAGCTGCAAGACCTGAGGAGAGTTCACCTCTCTGAGCCTCAGTATCCTTCCCTGGAAGGTGAGGACAAATAAGAGTACCCACTGCTGAGCCTGTTTCTGAGAGTCATAGCTGATAACAATGTGCAAAGCACATTGCACAATGTCCAGCATGTGGTAGATGCTCAAAACAGGGCTGTTAGATCACTGTGCAGACTACACCTCCAGTCATCCATATCTCCAGCCATCCCTCTTCTCCTCAGGTCTCTCACAACACTTGTCGCCCCAGGAGTCCCTCTGTTATCTCCCTTGATTGCCCCACAAGACTAGATAGAGTTCTGGAAGCATGGAGCCCAGGCAGGCCTAGAAGGCAGCTTGTGCCAGGTTCTAACAGTGGAATGAGCAAACAAGTGGATGAGTCAGGAGCTCAATCACAAGCAAGCAGACACAGGCGTGCAGGGGGACAGCCTGGCCTGTGGTCACTGGGAGGTTGACAGCAGTGGACTCACGTCCTCTGCTTCCTTGTCCTCAGCACTCATGACAAACATCCAGAGAAAGCAAGAACCTACTGTGTGCCAGGCATCAGAAGTGTATTACTCCAAGCTTCACAACACCCCTGGGTATGTGGGAATGACTATTCCATTGGGGAAACTGAGGCTCCAGAGAGTAAGAGAATTGCCAAGTTGATAAAGCCGAAGAGCCGGTTTTGCAGCCAGGCCCATCTGACCCACAGTTTGCTCATGTGTTTGCTGCTGCCTTCATGTCTCACATCCCCTGCTGTCTGCTCCTCACTCCCAAGTGTTCTCCATTCTTGGTGAGCAAACAGCTCTCCCCTCCTTTGCACACTCGCCTGCCCTGAACCCGAGTTCCTTCTTGTTCCTTCTGGTACAAACTCCTGTAGACAACCACGGCAGCCTCCACCCAGCTCTGAGCATCATCAGAGCCACCCTCTCCTCCACCGCTGGTTCCTGGCTTCAGCTCAGGGGTCAGTAGCAGGTGGGGGTCCTCACTTTAGCCCATGACCTTCATGTGGATGTGGCTGAAGTTGGGCAGGCTCTGGTCATAGGCGACTTCTTCCCACAGCCTGACATAGTGGGATGGGGGCAGAGGGCCAGACAAAAGACAGGGAAAGAGAGAAGGGGGGAGGGAGAGGGAGAGGGAGAGATAGAGGGAGAAGGAGAAGGAGCAACAATTGCATATATTAATCATATTCTGAAAAAAAGAAAAATAATTGCAGTTGACCATGCCAAAGTTTAATAAAAGGCCTTTATATTATACAATCTAGAACTATCTCTAAACTTCCAGAATAAAGGATGTTTGATTGTTATTCATCATAAGAATAAAGGTAATGGACCAATACCCAAAACAAAACAACACTAAGACCTAAGCGACTCTACCAAAGGTGAAAATAGTCCCTCAACTATGAAATTTTCAACCCAGTTCCCATCACAGTGTTTGGATATTGTCATCATCATCACTATTATCACCATCACCAGCATAATCACCACATGATCATCTCTATAACCTCCATCACAATTTTATCACCATCTCACTACTATCACCACCACCATCATCACCATCACCACCATCACTTTAATCAACATCACCTACGTAATGACCAAGACCACCATTATCATCACCATCATAACCGCCATCGTCTCTCAGTAAAACTACCAACAGCAATACTGAAAACCAGTGCTACCACCACCACTATGATTGCCTTCATCACCACCAGCTGCTGTGGTCTGGGGCTCTGGCAGAGTAGCCAGGAACAAGGAGTGAGGGCCTCAAAGGCAGCTCTCCCTTCCAGTCCTTCCTCTTCTCGCTGCTCCAGCTCAGCTGCCAGACTCCACATCCCCACCCACTACCTCTGCCCTCATTCCATTCCTCATCCTTGGGCAGGAGAATGCTGGCTCTCACTGACTATGCTTTACCATAATGAGTCAACACAGGCGACCAGCTGGAGCTGGCCCAGCCACCACAGCCATGCCACATGGAGGGGACTGGATGGCTCCTCAGTTCCTGCAGCCTTGGGTTCAAATCCTGACATCATGTTTCCCACCTACAGAGCATCAGGCTCACAGCAACTCTGTTGCTTCTGGACATCAGCCTGACTACTTTCTCACTCAGCACGGCTGCTCCCTTTCCTTCATCCATCAACTGAAGGGGAAGCTCCAGCTTCCTTCTGTGGCAGCTCAGCCCATTCCTCTCTATCTGTACTTGCTCCCCTGCCTGCCAGCCAGCAGCCACGCTGACCCATTGACCTCATTCTCTTATCACCGCTTTGCTCATGCCCTTCTTCTGCCTGGAAGAATTCTTATTTAACCTGTAAAACCCCAGCTCACTATGAAGTTTATTTCATAGATAACTGTTTCTCCCCCAGACCCTCAGCTACTCAAAAGCAGGGAGAGCCTAATATGTCTTTGCCTTAGCTACCACCACCCTCATATCCTAGCTAACAACTTTCTTCCCATATATTTATACCTCAGTCAATCCAGAATATTTGAGTATCTGAAGTGTTCTATAGGCCCGGGTTCTAAGAGCCCAGAAGAAGCCGAGAATGAGCCTGGAACACAGGGGTCCAGGTTGTCTTCACCCTCATATGTCTCCATGGTTTAAAACATTGTTTCTCAATTTTTCGTTGGGCTGAACTATTTTTGTGCCAATAATGGGGTTTGAACTTAGGGCCTGAGCGCTGCCCTTACCTTTATTCACTCAAGGCGGCTGCTCTACTACTTGAGCAAGTCTGTGCACTGCTGTGGTAATACCTCTCTGCTTGGTTCTCTTGCTCACTCCAATTCTAAATGCAGCCTATTTGAGGTTGTTGTGACTAAACAAGACTATATAATGAAAGGTTTTGCCTATCAATGGTCAGAGTACAAGGATTGTATTTTATTGCCTTATAATAGACATCGAATTAATTGGTTAGATGAGGACATATAGAACACACGTAAGGGACTTGGTATAGCAAATCTCACCCTTCTTTTTAACTATATGAACCATAATTTCCTGTTCTTTGCCTCAAGATCAGAATCTCCAATGATCATTAGCCAGTTAACACATGACCTTAATGATGTTGACCCTTAGAAGACTGTGCCTAGCACCTGACCACACGGGGTTCTTGGAACTTCAGGAAACCAAAATCCCATTCTCAAAGCCCTTAGCATAGCCTGGAGAGCTGGAAAGTGTGACTCAGGAGGGCCATGTGCTCTGAAGGAAAGCTTTCTTTGGCCCCTAGAGAGTTGGAAGATGTTGGCAGACAAACTCTAGCAAGTGGACCAGAGTTCCACATGTGGATTGACACTTGTGTGGAGACTAAGGAAACAGAGCTGCTGCCAAGCTCGTGTCCCATGAGCACACAAGAGAGGGGGTGGCTTTGTCTTCATTGCCACAAGAGAAACTCCTTTGGTTTTATATCTTATGGGAGAAAGACAAACTTCCTTTTTGTGTGTGGGGGGAAAATTTTTAATGTTCCAGTAATATTGAGTAGGAATATCCCACTTAAAATGATGTAAAGATATGTGGTAAAACTCCCTTACACTGTAAAGTAGTGGCTGAAGAATTGCATTTACATGGACCTTTGTGTTTAATATGTCTCCCTCTCCATATAGCATTGCCCATGGGTCTGGTTGAGAGCTCTGGGCTTAGGCTTGGACCTTGAAGAAAAGCTATCAGGATCAAAACTGGAACATTCACTAAGCTCTTGAAGGTACTTTCTGAAACGATTAAGACTGAAAAGAGCAATAAAAACACTGTGTTCTGCAGAAGCACAGGCTGAACCATTGGCCGTCAATCCTAAGAAAGTTGTGGTTGCTCACAAAACAGATTTTTTAAGTGAAATTAAAAGCACTTTCAGATAAAATTTTTATCCAGTTTGACTTCTTAAAATTTACCTTTTTAAGTGTGGGTTTGAGATGTTTGGGTGGGTTAAGTGGGCATTTTGACAACATGGCTTCTCCTTTGGCATGTGTAATTGTGATGTTTAACCGACATGCTTGCAGTTTAAGGTGACAATTTTAAAATAAAATTCTCCTAATGATGACTTGAGCCCTGGCACTACAGGAGAATCAGCAGACCCAGTAGGATCTTATTTGGAATTGACATTCTCTATTATAATTTTGTTCATTTATTTTTAAATTTTGTTTTGTTTTCACTGGAGAGATGATGCTGAGTTTTAAACATTAAAAGTGTACAAGTTGCTTTGTAACAATAAAACTAAATGTGTACACAAGGGGTTTGATGCTTTTCTCTCAGAATGGACATAGCTAATCTGACCTTCCAAGTCTGACTTGTATAATAATGTCACTGTCAAACTGTCCCCTGACTTCAGATTTTTTGATATGCACTTTGCAGGATGACCTCAGGGCTGTAAGGATCGAGAATAAAGGGATTTGAATAAAAAAAATTATCTTTTTAGGGCTTGGAGACATATTGAATAAACTGTAGTCTCAAACCATGTGACCTGCAATCATTTGCTTTAACCTGATCAGAAGTGCTGTGGCCCTTTAACATAGGCTGTATATGAAGTTACGAATCTGGGTTGGGAGACACTGTTTTGTGAGTTTCATTAGGTTTAATGCTGAGATTTACCTTGAAATTTTATTTCTCCTCAATGATTTGTACTATAAAAGCAATGTGTAAGAGTGACTTCCTTAGAAATCTCTAAGAGTGACTGAAATTCATACATTCAGTTATACCGTGCAGTGTAGCATCATAGCTCATCAGATTCAGAGACCCTGGGCAGTGGAGAAGGAGTAGAAAAAGACCTTTCCTGTATTGTGTACCTTTTGTTTAGTGAATCGCTCAGTTTCAGTCCTCTTTTAGCTTTAGATACATGCTCTGCCATATTTCACACTCACCGTGTGCAGAGCTTGGGAACCTTGGGAAGTGCCAGATTGCTACTGTCAGCCAGACTTGCCAAGTCAAAAAGGCCCCAAAGTGCCTTTCTGGTTGTTTTGTATCTGTGGGGTCACATGACCGAGGGGCCAACTTCCCTGCTGTGCACATAGCATAGCCCTTTCTTCCCTCCAAAAAGTCCCTTGTAGTCCACAGGCACCACTTCAATTGTGTAAGCCCTACACCCAAGAGAGAGAAGGCCAGCATTGAAGAGAACCATGCCTCCAAAGCACACAGAGGAGCGGAAGATTTTGTGTGGTTCCAATGTTCTTATAATTTGGAATGTGGCCTTCTAAAGTAGATTTTAAATACCTGATTTCTGCTCCAGGCTCTCTGCTATAGCCGCCCTCCCCCCTCCAACACTTCTCTCCACACCCATTTTTGCTGAAAGATTGTGTGAAACATGCATTGAAATGCTGGCAGTGATATGTGTTGGCTTAGAGTCGCCAGCAACTGCACTCAGGAGCCAAATTCAGGAGTGAAATTGCCACTTCTAGTCCCTTATTTCCTATGGAAATGATGATGCCCTCCACCCTTGAACCTGCCATCTGTCCTGGAAAGCTACACCAGGACTGCTGAACACTCTGCACTTGGATTCATTGTTATATTGTTGCTACAATGAGCATCATTTCTGCTTTGCTTGCAACCACACTATTATCCTTAGCTGCAGTCAACACACCTCCTGTGGACTGTGTTCAAGGTCATACCAGAAAGGGTCAATTGTGATAGACTTCCCTTGGAAGAGTTGTCACTTTCACTGCCAATTTTTATGATGCTTTATAATCTTTCACAAAGTCTACAAATCAAGCAGGAATTACATAATCTGCTCAATGCTTTCCCAAGGAGTCACTATCCAGTACAAATCATGTCCCCACCCAACCCTCTAAAAAGCTAGGTTTCCTGCTCTGTTCCCATTCCTTGTGTCCTGGGTTGCTCACATGAGGCCTCTCCCTAGTGTTATTCTATATTTCTCCTTCCCTGCAGGCTAGGCGCTTCCTGCTGAACCATGGAGACCAACTCTCTGTAGGAAGCTATTCAGGCACAGGTGTGATGCCTGCTGGTTTGGGGTAGGTCCTGGGCCTTCATGAAAGGGGCAAGTGGAGGTGATGGTGGAACTGGAGATCCCAATCTCACATTGGAGCCTTTATCATCCCTTGACTAGGGAGCATTTCCCACATGTGACACTGAATTATCAGAAGACTGGTTGGCAGGAGTTTTGCCTCTGCTGAAATCCCATCATTTTTACACTGCCTGAGCAGAGGCAGACATTGCCTAAAATAGTGGCACTCGCCAACATAGCTGGGGACAGGAGTTCCCACAGTGAATGGGATAACTATCTTCGTAAAATGGACAGAGACACCATGTGCTGCATGAATTCTATACGGAGGCCTGGCAGAACAGTATTCTTCTAAACTGAATGGAACTCACTGCCCAACAATGACTCAACTGCAGCCTGAAATAAGTCGAATGAGTTTCTCTAGGGGTCCCTGACAGAAGAGTAGATAATAATAGGGACTGTATTTACCCAGCCTCTCCCAAACTCTTGTCACCTGGAGTCTCCTTAAACCCAGAAACTTTCCTTTCCCCTAACTGGAAAGCTCTTAATTCATATGGTTCTAGATGTGCTGCAGAAACCTGACTGAGAATGCCACCTACTGCCAGAAGAGATCACTGCAGGCTGAAATAGAACACATCTGGAAAAGCTAGGTTTATCATGCTTAGTCCTTGTTCTTCTCTGGGGTCTTGTGGACCTGGCAGACACCATCTCACCATGGAGCAGGGAACTTGTGCTGCAGTGTGACACCAAGAATAACTCCATGGCACCATGATAGTTGGAAAGCTAGTCACATGCCAGGCTTGGTTTCAGGTCAAGAACTTGGACTCCTTAGAAACATCTGCAGGTTTGTGAACAGCAGTTCCATGAACATTCACTGTGCTTGGCCTAGTCCTCTTGACTGGTGGGATGGGAAAGGGGTTAGGAACTTGGCTCAGTGGTAGAGCAGATCCTAGGATGAGGCACCACAATTGTGTGTGGGTCTTGGAGAGGCTACAGGTCCACATTCACTACATTCCTGTAAGATGTGCACCAGAGGGAATTTCTGGACTCCTGTAAGTCCAAGCTGAGCCAAGACTCTCCTTATCACTCAAATAAAACTACATAATCAACCTGGTTACAAAACCTGCAATAAATATCAAGTCATAAAAGCAAAACAGGTCAAAAAATTGGCTTGCTATAAAAGGGCAACAGAAAACTGACTCATGCCTTTAACCCTAGCTACTCAAGAGGCTGAGATCTGAGGATCTCAGTTCCAGCCCAGGCAGGAAAGTCTATAAGACTCTTATCTACAGGAAACTAATCAAAAAGCTAGAAGTAGAGCTGTGGCTCAACGGATAGAATACTCATCTCGAGGCAAAAAGGCTCAGGAACAGTGCTTGGCCCTGGGTTCAAGCCCCAGAACTGATACAAAGCCAACAGAGACCCTAGTGATAGACAAGTGTTCGTTCATTCTGATATTTATTCACATGTGGGCAGCTGATCCTTACACATGCCACCTGCACCCCTCAGGTGTCCACCCAGCCTCCATGAGTGAGACCACCACAGGAGAAGGCCCATGCCCCCAGGGAGAAGCCCTAGAGCAAGTAGGCTCTGGCTGCCTTCACACCCTGCTCCCCGCAGAAATAAGGTGCCCAACCTGCCACCTCCCTACATATCACCTCCCTTCCCACTGTATGCCTGCAGGCCCTCCCCTCTCTGGCCCTGTATCTTGCTCCATAAAGTATGGGTAACCAGTGCATATAGTGTAGGGCAGAACAGGGGTCAGGAGAAGTAGGGATGGGGATATGATCTGTCAGCCTCTACTGCAGGTGCTCCCAGTCGGAGACATAGCTGGAGGTGGAGTACAGCAAGGATAGCAAGGAGAAATTGAGGCATGGCCCTATGGTCACCTGAGACACGCTTGTCCTAGCTGGGCTGGCTCTCTCAATCAGTAATTCCTAAGGAGTTTCTACAAAGTGAGAAGACCATGAGGGGTCCCCAGCACCAGTCCCCCTCATTTGTTCCTGCTAACACTGGCTCCTCTCCATCCAAGTGCCTCCTGCAGACTGGTATCAACTCCTGGAGGCAAATGCACATGAAAGGTGACTTTGCTCATAAGTCTGCCAGGAACCACGCTTGCTGTCAAACCACCCTTCCTTGCTCCTAATGGGAGCCCTTTCTGTAACTCTGGCAGAGAAGGGCCCTCAGGTGAGAACAAGTTCTCTCAGGGCAAGAGTCTCCACCCCAGTCCTGCCCTGGTCAGCACCATCTGGCAGGTTGAGGTCTTTCCATCCACTCTATGCTTGTCCTGAAGGCTGGATGCGGCAGCAGATGGCGATGACTATTACAAACTCCTCACTGGTCCTTCCTGTTTCGTCAGGATCCTGGTGCTTCACCACACATGTGTTGTCCACAGGGAAAGCTCCCAGGGTGACTGAGTTCTCAGGATGGGCATTGCAGCTGGTCAGGGTCCAGCCTGCATCACAGCTCACGGTGACCTGCCAGAGTCCAGAGAGGACAAGTAAGGCCAGGTCCAGCATGCATGGTCAGGTCTCTAAGCCACCTGCTACACTGTCCCTCCCAGCAACCCTCAGTGGGGACCAAACTGTGAACACCTGGCTTGGTTCTGCCCCTCACACCCCAAAGGGGCTGTGTCCAACACTGCCCACCACTCCCTCAGGGTGCTTCACTCCAGCCTACCAGGACACTGGGGCCCAGACAGACATCTCAACAAACCAAAGCCCCTCCCACTTCCCACTTCCCTACAAGCCACCCCTCCCACAGCCTTCCCCACCCAGTGATGGCAACTCCATCCCCCCATCAGCTCCACAAGACCTTGCAACAGCCCTCCACTCCTTGTTGCAGCTCATCCCAGACCAGAGCCACCACCCTCAGGTCCCAAACTCCTCCTGCCAGGGCCTCTAGAGGCTAGCTCTCAGACTCCAAGAGTCCAAGTGTGACCTGCCCTCCCTTTAGAGATTTTCCTTCTTCCTCTAACCTTCCATGGTTGCTAGGCATTTCTAACCCTGAACAACTCCCACTGCGTTTGTTAAGTGCACAGGTGTTAATGAGAGTGTGTGTGAGAGAGAGACAAAGACAGAGACAGAGACAGAGATAGAGATAGAGACAGAGACAGAGACAGACAGACAGCCAATCCTGGGGTTTGAAATCCAGACTTGAGCCTCAGCTCCACTTCCGGCTTCTTGAGGATGTTAATTGGAGGTGAGAGTTTCACAGACTTCCCTGCCTCTGCTGGCTTTTTACCCCAATCCTCAGATCTCAGCTCCCTGAGTAGCTAGACATACAGGTATTAGTACAGACCCCTGGCTTGCTTTTTTGTTTTATTTAAGGCAATTCTGGGGTTTGAATTCATGAGTGCTAAGCAGGCTCCCTACCACTTGAGTCACAACTCTGGTCTTTTTTGCTATAGTTATTTTTCAAATACAATCTGGGCCAAGGTGGGCCCAGACTATGTGCAGTCCTCCTACCTATGCTACTTAGAGAGAGAGAGACAGAGACAGAGAGGGAGATTGAGAGAGAGAGAGAGAGAGAGAGAGAGAGAGAGAGAGGGAGAGAGAGATAGCTGATAGTCCAATTGTACCAGCATACCCAGATACCCAGTTTATTTGTTTAGATGGTTTTGTTGTTGTTGTTTTTTAATTACTTTTTGCCCAGGTAGGCCTCAAACTGAGATCCTACTTCTTCCTTATAAGTAGCAGGTATAACAGGCACAATACTGTGATTAGCCTCCGCAATGCATCTCTCTCTCTCTCTCTCTCTCTCTCTCTCTCTCTCTCTCTAGTTCTGGGGCTTGAATTCAGGGCCTGGGCACTGTCCCTGAGCTTCTTTTGCTCAAGGCTAGCACTTTACCACTTCAGCCATAGCACCACTTCTGGCTTTTTCTGTTTATGTTGTACTGAGGAAATTGAACCAAGGGCTTCATGCCTGCTAGGCAAGCACTCTACCACTGAGCCACATTCTCAGCCCAGCACTACATTTCTTTATGCCCTGTTTATGTGTGCTATCCTCAAAGTGGAACAGGGAACCTGGAGAGCAAACCTTACCAATCTGGACAGAAACAAAATCCAGCCACAACACTCACACACACACACACACACACACACACACACACACACTGCACATGACGGCACAGGTACATACGTCCTCCACTGTGCACTGACCACCCCAAGAGGATACAGGCCCCAGCCATCTCCACCCCACCTCCCACAACCTTAACCCTTCACCTTCTCCAAGGGGCTTAAAGGCCTGTACTTCTTCGTTGTACACTGCAGGCCCGAAGTATGGCAGCAGGAAGCATGGACACTGGCCTCCTTGTGTCCCGTGCACCGTCTGGGCAGATTAGTACCTCTCTTAGGTGTGGTATGTGAGAAGACACCAAGATTCTCCACCTCCCAATGGGAGCTGCAGCCTGGAACAGAAGAGGGCCAGCTCACACACTGCGATGCCGGGGACCCTTTCCCTCAATTATGTACTTTATTTTTAGGATCCAAACCCAGGGAAATCCAGGAGCAGCTCTGAGTAGAAGAGACATTGCCTGAGCAGCAGGACTTTTGGCTTAGCTCTGACTTGTAGGACCTTGGGAGAGCAGCTCAACTGCTCTGAGCCATAGGTTCCTGGGAGTCACATGGTCTCCTCTACACCAAAGAAGGGGAGCCCTGGGACAGGATCCCCAGGCCAGAAGTTCAGCCGCTTCTCACCACAAACCCCCCTCCCACCTCAGGTCCCTTCCTCATCCATCACCAGCTAGATCGGCCTGAGCTTGGATCTGTGGGCTTGGGAATCAGGGGCACCTGGCTGTAAAATTGTGGATGGCTTGCTGGAATTCATCAAGGCTCAGTTTCCCTATTTGTAAAACAGCCAGAGCAATACCATCAACTCACAGAGATACTGCTTAGCTGAAGCAGGAACATGCCTGGGAAGTCCCCGTACTGCCCATGCAGGACCAGATTCTGACCATATTAGGGTTATGACAACCAGGACCACAGCCCTTCTTCCAGCTCTGTGGTTTTAGGGACTTGGCATGGGCTACGCAGTGAGTGCCTGTGGCTCTGCCAGCTTTGCCACAGGCCAGGCTTCCTGCCAGACCAGCAGCCACATGGAGCTCTTGTCCTGGACAAGGCTCCAGCCACTGAGCTTATCTGACTGCTGCGAATCCTAATCCAGCCAGCTTTTAACCCTACCTAACCCTTACTATTCCAGAATCTT
Organism: Dipodomys spectabilis; assembly: GCF_019054845.1. Taxonomy (NCBI): domain Eukaryota; kingdom Metazoa; phylum Chordata; class Mammalia; order Rodentia; family Heteromyidae; genus Dipodomys; species Dipodomys spectabilis. The sequence continues at coordinate 122,003 of NW_024871181.1, forward strand.
CAGACTCCCCAGTGCTTCTCTTCCAAGATCAGCTCCTGACTTAGTGATTCAAGATAATTCCCTCAGTTCCCCAAACCCTCTGGCACCAAGCTCTATCTGAGCCTGGTTCCAACCCAAGAAACACAGTCCTTAATTCGTAAGTGCAGCCCTCACCCATGAATTCCAGCCACTCTCCTGGGCAGGTTTGTTATGGAAAGTTCCCAGCCCAGAGAAAGGATTTCAGAGTGATGGTCGATGGCAGTGGCCACCAGAATGCCACTGTCCCAGGCTAACAGCTGAGCATTCATGATGAGGAAACTAAGGCACAGGGCTGATAAGGAACTTGCCAGCTACCGAGTGGCAGATTGGAATCAACCTGAGCTGTGCCCCACTTCTGACAGGCCTGAACCGGGGCTCCACACCCACAAAGCTGGTAAACAGCTCCCAGTGCTCAAGCCGGATACCATCTGCCATCCCTCTCATTGCTGCCACTGAGGAAGGGGAGAAAAAGTGAAGAGAGAGAGAGAAGTGAACCTACCCAAGGCCACATAGCATGCAAGTTGCAGATCCTGTTTGGCTATGGATCCTAGACTCCCAAATCATCTGCTCACACTCATGGGAACCAAGTGTGTGGGACAAGTCTCCTGAGCAGCAGGAGATAGGGCGTCCTCCTTACCCTGGCGGGACAAGCCCCTACCTGTCAGGACTTGGTCAGGATCCGGGCAGTGGGTGTAGGTCTTTAGCCCCACCAAGGCTGGAGGAGCTGTGTGGACGCTGCAGTTGGCACCAGGGAGCAGGCAGCATCTGGCCACTGCAGAAACCTGTTTATCTCCAAATGCCAGGCAAACGCGTCTGTTTCCTAGGATCTGAGAGTCCAAGAGAGGAATGGGAACTTGTTGTGAAGAGGTTTGGGGCCTGGGGAACCTGGTCTAAGAGGGACCCAGTCTGCAAGTTCTGGTTCCTGAATCCTCAGCACTGGTTGGGCCCAAGCCGGCTCTGCTGCCATGTGCAGCTCAGCTATGAATCTTCCCAACACTGACAATGGCTTCCAAGTGGAGACAAGGAGACCTGATAAAGCAGCACAGGACCTACGGGCTCCCTGACGCACCAGGCCTCTCCTGAGAAACCTCCCTAACATTGACTTCTGCACAGAAATGTTCACCCACCTCACCTTCATGGCCCCCTACCCTTCCCAAGGACACCCAGGGCCTGGGTGCTTCTGCAGCTTTAAGGTTGCTAACTCACAGAGCCTCTACATCCAAACATGGGTCCTGGCTGTGGATTTTTCTTGGTTGGGGAAGAGGAATAGGAGGAGTGTCATTCCTAGTACTTGAACTCAGGGTTTAGGTGCTGTCCCTCAGCTTTATCATTCAAGCCTGGCGCTCTACCAGCAGAGCTGCAACTCCCCTTCTAGCTTAATTGGAGATAAGAGTCACATGAACTTTCCTGCCTGGGGTGGTTTTGAGCAATGATCCTCAGATCAAAGACTCCTAATCATTAGGATAATAGGCATGAGACAAAAACACCCAGCATAGAGATGGCTTTAGGCAAGACAGAGAGCCGAAGCCACCGCTGTCCTTTCCCTCCTGTGCCCATGAGGGTGCTGTCTGTCCTGAGTCCCCCAGGAGCACCTGGCCCTGCCCAGGCCTTTGAAGTCGAGACAGGGATTGGAATCCAGAAGACAGAGGACTGGGCATACAGAGTGTGCAGCTCACCCTCACACGCTCGCCCTGCCGCTTCCCACTCTGGGAGAAACTGGAGCAGCCCAGCAGCTCCTCCTCCAGGTCACAGTGAGCCTCAGCAGTGTGTGTCAGCCTGAGGCCCCTGGGTTCTGACCACACAGTCCTGCAGAACAGCTGTCCACCTTCAACAAGGACAGGATAAGGAGGCTCTTGGGGAACACCAGGAGACGGCAGAAGAAGCTTCAACCCGAGGTGAGGGAGAGAAACTAAGACACCACATGAAACTTGGAGGCAAAACTATAGAGTTACAATGCCCTGGAGCCTAGAGTCCTATCTGAGGAGGACAGTCCTTCTGTCAACCAGGTTGGGGACTGTCACCATTTCATGGGCCTCTCACACCCCAGGTTGGCCTCTGCCTACCCACCTGCCCTGCTCACCTGTTTCCTGGGTCCTGGGGAGCAGTGCAGCCACCAGGTTGGGGGTCTTGAATCGTTCCTCCTCCGGGAACCAGGTGTCATTGATAGCATTTCTGATAGAGTAGTGGATCAGCCTCTGCCTCAGCTCAGCCACAGTGAGGTTTGGCTGGGCAGTGAGCATCAGGGCTGCAATGCCTGATGGGGAAGGGAGAGGTCAGACAAGGTGATGGGCTGGCCTCTGACCTAGCTGGGAACTCCTTTTAGGACACAAATGCACACACATGCACACATCATGTGCTCTTCCCAAAATGAAGCCACCTACAATCCCTTGCATAGTGAAAGCTAGAAAGTAAGACATCTTGTTCTCCTACCTCTAGGCCTTGGTATTGGCCATTATGTTCACCAGGTGTACACCTGTTTATTTCCCCAAACCTCTGTGATGCAAAGTGCACCATCACCATCAGGTCTGCCCATTTGGTTTTCCTGCGCAGAGCCTGGCATATGGAGGATCTGGCCAAAGGGGTCGCTGGAATCCTGGTGGTCAGGACAGTGGCTTGGTGACTCACCAGCCACATGGGCAGCCGCCTGCGCAGTCCCACTCTTTCTTATATAACAAATGGTACAGTCTTTGGAGGCACTGACAATGGTTTTCCCAGGAGCAAAGATGTCTACACAGGAGCCATAGTTGGTCCCCAGAGGTCCCTGGGTGAAAGGCTGGTCCTGGGAATCGACAGCTCCAACAGTGATGACCTGGAATGTGGCAAAGAGTTGGAAAGGCTGCATGGAGCTGACTGATCAACTCCTCTACTACCTGTTTGACCCCCATGTAAATGTCTTCTCCAGAGGAAAATCTGGCTCCTAGGCACAGCTGATACCCTAGCCTGCTCCAGAACTTCCACAAGATATAGACACTACTCCCCATGCCCTGTAGAGATTGTATTTAATGGGTAGACAAATACTGAATTGACAATGTTGTTATCAAGAAGGCAGAGTGCTGTGGGGAAACCCACAATGAGCCAGGCTGAGAACACCTGGTTTTAAGTTCAGCATCTCTGGGAGCCCTATTGGGCCAGAGTCGGGGGGAGGAGGGAGAAATTCCAGGGCCCAGAAATCTGGGAAGTGGGACAAGTGTCCTCCCTGTGGTACTACCAGGCCCAGACAAGCCCCACACAGAGCAGTGGCTTTGCAAATGTCAATCAAGAGGGGAGGTATGGCATAGCTGAAGGATTTGCAGGAGAGGAGCTTTGTGGGAGGGGCTTTGAAGGTGAGGCAGGGCTAGCCAAACGCCTTGTCACACTGTGGGTGGAGGCTGGGCCTCTGACAACCTGCAAGGCAGGACATGAGCAGGAAGCCCTGCTGGCACCTACCTCAGGAGATGACGCTGGAGAGTAGGCACAGGCATTGCTCTGAAAGTTGCCCGCAGCGGCCACCAGCACTGCTCCAGCCCTTGCCAGGCGCTTGCAGGCATCGTTGATGCTCTGACTGTACCCACTCACCAGGGGCAGCAGCACTACCATGCGCTTGGAGGGATTGGAGACCAGCTTTTTCCAAAGAAACTCCAAGCCTGAGAAAACAGAGCCAAGATGACTACCTGGAGAGGGACACGCTTCCTTCCTCCAGTTCTTCCCTCCAACAGCAGTGATGACCGTATGTTGGGTCAAATGCATCTAAGTGCTAATACACACACACACACACACACACACACACACACACACACACTCCGTGGCTAACATTTACATCAATTGCTCTTCGTTTTAATGACTTCTGTTAAGGTAGTGAGCCTTGCTCAATCACATGATGGTTCAGAAGAAGGAATTCTGTCTCCATAAACCTACTGATTCAAGATTGCAGTCAGCTGCTGCAGGCATCTGTAGCCTGCCTGGCCTGTCCTCAGATTGCAGGCTCACCAGCCAAGTAAAAAAACCACTCCTCAAAGCACCGCCCCTCTCTTTCTTTTTTTCTTCCTTTCTTTCTTTGTTTCTCTCTCTCTCTCTCTCTCTCTCTCTCACACACACACACACACACACACAGAAACACATACATACACACGTGTCCCATGTGTGCACATGGAAGCCATTAATTGCGACTGCAGCTTCAAACCAGCCAATACCCAGGACTTCCCTTGCTTGCCTCTCTAGATGCCTTGTTTAAAAGATGCTCATGCAACCTGTTCTTACACTTTCCCAGGAAACAGCTATTGAGGTAGAAGTCTGGCATTCTGAGAATGAAGGCAGACTTCACAAACACCACACTCTAGGCCTGGTTCCAGTGTCTCGCAGAGCTCTGGATCCACAGGAACCTGAGCCTGTCCTGGCTGCCTGCTGCCAGCTGGCAACCCCATTTGTAAAACAAGCACAGGGATTCTGGGTGTCTCCAGGGTTCCAAGGGCAGCTGATTACCACACTAGGAGGATGGGGCTCCCTCTGGCCACACAGCATGGCCTGGAGACCTGGGTTCTAATCCCCCCTCCACATTAGAAACCTGCTGCAAACAACCCCATAGGTTAACTCCTGCTGTCACATGGTGTAACTGGACATACCCGTCGGCCACTCCTGGATCTGGGCCTCGGTGGCCAAGGGAGGAGTTGGAATCTTACTGCCACGTGCCTAGAGGACAGCCGCTGAGGAGGGAGGGGGAGGGGCATGGCAGTGGGGGTGACCAGTGCAGTCAGAGCTGTAGTTATCAGACCGCTGCGGTGTGCAAAGCTCTGTGCTCAGTCACACCTCATTCCAGTCACTGTGCACAGAGGAACTGCTGATTGCGGTGGAGGTGACAGCTCCTCTGTGTGAGCCCTGCTCTGGCCAGGTGATGCCATGACTGAGACCCCAAAGAGGAGCTGCTGTTCCCTGGGCCAGGCCCAGCAGCAAAGCCTTCCCTCCACTCATCACCTTTGGGAATCAAAGGTCAAGGCCAAGGTCAGTCAGCAGAGGCATGAGGCAGGCACAGGGGTCACTGTGATGAGCCAGGGTCTCTTGATCCCTGCCTGCAATGGAACACAAAGCTGGAGCCTCTGTGAATAAGATTTGGGGCAGTGTGTAAATCTGGACTCCATGCAGTTGAGCATCGACCAGGGGCCTGGGCTCTTGGGGAAGGTCAGTCAGCCCCCACCCAGTATCTTCTCTGTGAGCCAGTTTCTTCTCTGTGAGCCTGGACAAGTCGCCCTCTCTAGCTGGCTTCACTAACTGTTAATGGATGTCACCTGCCAGCCCCAGGTGTGGCGTCCAGAGCCCTTGGCTCAGCCTTTGGCCACCGCAGCTCTGTGCAGAGCTCCCTCCTTGTTCCCTGTCCATGGTCACGACAGGCCTGGCTCTCAGCAGGACCTCTCAGGCCCGGGCCCCACCTCTCTTCTCCATGCAGTGGATGAAGAAACCTGGGACAGTCTGGACAATGGGTTGCTGGTTCCTCCACCAAGTTGGCTAAGGTGATGGGGAGCCAGACTTGGGAACAATGAGCTCCTCAATGCTTGGAGGGGAAACTGGCTTTCTTTCTGTCTCCTGGGTCTGTGGAGATCTAAGCCCACATGACAAATGACACAGAATTCTGAAAGCACAGAGCACATGGAATGGAGAAGGAGCATGGAACAGGGGTTCACTTGGGCTGGGTCTCTGCTCCCTTGAGCCCAGCACTGGCAACTTTGAAGGTTCTGCCGCTGCACCACTGGTACTCTGTGGCAGAGGCTACCATGCCCTCTTGGGTCTGGAGACATTGCTCCTCCCTGGCTGAAGCCCCTGCCCCCATGGCCAGATGGAAAGACAACAGAATGAGGTCTGCCACTCACCCATGACGATGCCGCTGACCGTGCCCTTCCCTTGGCAGTTGAGCACACGCAGGCTGTGTATCTTGATGTCCTTGGCTACGCCAACACTCTGGCCGCTGACCAGAGCTGCCAGGTGGGTGCCATGGCTTTCGCAATTGCCCTCCTGCTCCACCAACACAAGGACCAGATGAGAAAACCACCCGCCCCACAATTTCCCAATAAATCCTAGATCGACTTCAATGCCCACCCTCCCTGCCTACAGCTGAGGACTGGGGATGGATGGTGATGGCTGGAGAGGGTGGGCCATGGTGCTCCAGGTCTGGTGGTCCTCATCTTCCTCTGGGATGGGCTGGGGAAGGATGGCTCACCTGTGACCTGGGCACACTGGTGCTCTGCCACTCCTCCTCAGGCACTCTCTCAAAGTTAGACATGATGATCCTGTCCTTGATTTCCCGGTGACTAGGCCGGATGCCAGTGCCCAAGAAATACACTTCCACAGGGTTGTCCTTGTCTTCCCACAGTGACATTTGTGCAAGATGAGAAAAAGGAGAACCAGGAGGGTGATGTTATAGGTGGTCATGTTTATTAATGATGGCATGCTCTGCTTACCAATTATGCACATTGTTTCAAGGACTGTATATGAACTTAATCTAAAAGTCCTCCCAAGCTACCTCCTCTTGGGACTATTTTACTGGCCACGCCAGTAAGACTTAGAAATAGGGAACTTTCCAAAGCCAGGTAGCTAGCCAATGAGAGAGAATCAGGAAACTCCCCAATAGCATGCTACCTGTTATTGGGTCTTGTTACCAAATCAAATGACCCAGAGCTCTGTCATTGGCTGGGAGCAGCCCAGGAGGCAGGGCCTCAGTGACCTGCTCCTACTACTGGTTCTCTTGAGACAGGATTACAGCAACACCAGCTCTCTGGTTGTCCTGCTGACCAAGTTGAACTACAGTTCTTGAAACCAGAAATTCAAGATAAAATGATCTCAGCTATGCCACACTCCCCCTGAAGGTTCTGGATAACAAGCCTCCTTGGCCTTGTCCTTTTTCTGGTGGTTTCTGGCTTTCCTTGTTTTAGAGCCACCTCACTCCAAGTTCTACCCATCTCCACAGAACCTCCTCCTCTAATCTCCATTCTCTTACAAGGTTTAGGTTTGAGGATAACAAACAGGCTGGTCACCTGTGCTCTTGGTCTCTCTATTAATGAAGGACAGCATTGATACTCCCAGCCTGCATTATAGCTGACCATACGGTACTTCCCCTATCCTGTCCCAGCCCAACAGCTTCTAAATGGCTTCTTCTAGCCAAGCCCTTGAGAAGACTCTAGAAGACTCTAGCCCTGTGCCCCACTCCTCCAGGGAGGGACAAGGTCATCATGGGCATCCCTAGGGGACAGGAAACAGACTGTGTCTACCCCAAACCTGCAGGAGAGGTGGCCACTAGTGGCCCCAGAACAGATCCTTTTAGACCTATCTAAAAGGCTAGAGGTGTAGCTCAGTGGTAACCTCATAAATGTGAGGCCCTGGATTCCAATTCCAGTACCACCACCAGACCTTATCTGGATAAGAGATCTTTCCAGTGAAAGATCATCCAGGATAAACCAGTGGCGCTAAATTCAATTCAAGGTGGACTTACACAAGAAGGAAGGCATAGTGGCTCACATCAATAATACCTGCTATCTGTGAGTCAGAGACCAGTGCATCAAGGTACAAGGCCACCCCTGGCAAACAGTTCACAAGACCTCATCTCAACCGATGGCTAGGTGCAGTAGCACAAGCTTGTCATCCCAGTTACTCAGCAACCAAACCAAGGAGGATTGTGGCATAGGTCTCATAAACATAAACATGTTTATGAGACATAAATATGTGAACTTATCTGAAAAGTTTCTAAAGTATAAATGACTCAACTGGTAAAGGACCTGCCTACCAAGCATGAGGCAAACTCCAAGACTGTAAAGGAGAAAAAAATGAATAAAGTTGGGCATCAGTGTCTCAAACCTGTAATCCTATCTACTTGGAAAGGTGAGATCTAGGACACTAAAGGTGTGAAGCCATCCTGGGCAGAGACGTCCTCTAGACTCCATCTCCAATTAACTAGCACACTCGTTTCCAGGCATCTGTGTCAGTCTCGTACAATGCTACAGGGTCCAGTCAGAACCTCTGGTCCTCTCCCAAGCAGGTGCCCTTACTGCCTTCCCCAGCGCAGTGTCACTGAGATGCCCCACCAGACAGGTATTTTCCTGGTCTCCTCTTCTGCCTCCATCTGCTCAGGCAGAGGGAAATGTGAGCAGAGAGACTTGGAGACTGGGGGAGACCAGAGACCTAGATGGGGGAAGCTCTGGAAATCTGGTCTTGTTTTGAAGACTGAGAGTTAGAGAGGCCAGAGACTGCAAGTCACAGTCAAGTCCAGCCTCCTCCTCTGGCAAGAGTGGCCTGCAGGAGAGAAGATGAAAAAAGGAATTATGAAGGTGGTTATTCAGCCACCAGTGGCTCAGGCCTGTAATCCTAGCTACTCAGGAAGCTGAGATCTGAGGGTGGCAGTTTAAAACCCAGCCTGGGCAGAAAAGTCTATGAGGTTCATATCTCTAATTAACCAGCAAACAGCTGGAAGTAGAGGTGTGACTCAAGTGGTAGAGCACTACCTTTGATCAGAAAAAGGAAGGGACACCACCCCGGCCCTGAGTTCAAGACCCCAAATTTTACAAAATTCAGGTACAATAAGAATCTTAGGCAAATGTCTCTGTATTGTGCACTGAGTACCAGGAGGGGGCGCACTCACAAGTAGTGTGAGGAGAGGACAGAGAGAAAACAGGAAGGGGGCCAGGTGCCAGGACAGGGAGGAGATGTGGGCCATGGCAGCTGTGGTCTTACTGCTGTGGTTGAAGCTATGAGACTGGTTCCACTCAGGAGAAATCCGCCGCAGGTTCCACATGCTGCCCCAAAACTGGTTCCACAGAGGACAAATCAGATGTGGACTCCATAGGATGCTCTGTGCAAAGGCAAAGGAATCTTCCTCGATGAACTTCACCTGCCTCAGCCTCGGGACCTGCGGATGCCAAGGACACAGGATCTCAATTTCATGAGTCACTTGGGCAACAGTACCCAGCACTTGTCCCACCTGATCCCACCAGTGCCCACCATATCCCAAAGGCCTCCATGGACCAGAAAACAAAGCCAGAGTCCTCATTCCTCTCTTAGACTTGGAGGAGGTAGTGGGGAGAGCTGACACTGGTGTTCCCACAACTGGTAGCTGAGCCCACGTGAGTGGCAGGAGGGAGTCAGCTTCCACATCTCATCCGGGAGCCAGGCACTGCCAGTTCTAGGCAGGCTGGACAGTGGGGGAAGTCCCTTGGGCCTGGACTCCATGTGCACATCAGGATGTCAGCACTGGCCATCCTGTGTGTCCACTCCCTTTCCTCATCTTTTCAATCTTCAGACCACAGTGCTTTGAACCCTGGTGGTGGCTTCTGGGTGCTGAGCCAATGCGGGGTGGGGTTGTGGGGGGCGGGGGGCGGGGGAAAGAAGGGGAAAGGCACCAGCAGGAATTGGGGGCAAAGTGTGTATGCTCAGACCTCTCCCTGGCCTGGAGCATACCCCACTTGCACAACATCCTGGGCTGTCCCTGACCTTTCTCTCACCTTAGCTGTGGACCCAGGCTGCAATGCACCCGCACAAGGACACTGGCCAGCTGGACCAGCAGCTGGGAATCCAGCTCCCCCATGTGGGGCTGTGTGGTCCCTCTGCACTGGGATCCCTCCTGCTTCTGGCCAGGCTAACAAGGAAGCTACCTGAGGAGGCTGGCATCACTGAGCCGCAGTACTCAGTACTGAGTACTCAGTACTCTGCTGTCCCCTGAGTGTGTCAACCAGGAGGCATACACAGGCCTCTCCCTAGCCTACGGAAGCACATGCCTGAGCTGGGAATCACCAGGACCAGTGCACTCACTTTGGCAGATTTCATCAGGATGCCAGGAAAGAGGTCTTTGAAGACGTGCAGTACTTCGAACATGAAGCCCTGGCTGGCAGCCTGGCTCTGCAGGCGGTGGACAATACTCTCCATCTGCTGCCTCTGGGATTCCTTAAACACCACTAGGTAGGTGTTGGGCACCTTCCAGGACCTCTGGCCCCAAGGGAGCAAAAGGAGCATGAAGACATCAAAAGAAAGATCCCATCCTTATCTACAGATCAACTTAGAACCAAAGAGACCCAGGACATAGACTACAGATACCTGCTGACTCGGTGAGGCTTAAACCTCTCCACAACACACACAAAGCTCCACTGACATCACCCACAAACAGATCCACACACTTCTAAACAAGGCATCCATTTCCTAGGGAAACTGTAGGTCACCCTCAGCAACAAGTCCCCTGGGGGAGCACACAGATGTGCTCTCCAAGCCCTAGACAGATCTGGTCACCCCTGCAGCTTTGTCTAAAAGCCATCGCTTCTACTCAGCCCAGTGTCCCAACCTCCTTCCCAGTCTAACACATCTCCATTTCTCCCCACCAGAAGCAGCCCAAGATGCCTCACAGACTTCAGAGCCAGGAAAATATGGATCTGAGCCCCTACCATGCCCAACAGTTATTGGCCAGGAGCAAGCCACTTAACCATCCTGTGCCTCAGAGTCTCTGTATTCCAGAGACTGCACTACCCACATCACACCAAGTCCAGGGAATCAAAGCAAGGCTGCTTCCACAGGGAGAGAAGAGGCTCTGTGGGCCATGGTTTCTCATTACTGTAATGGAAGGATAGGTTGGAAATGATTTTCCACTTGTAAAACACAAAGAAGTCTTCATTCTGGGCCAGTGTGGCCTCTCTATGAGTGAAGGGACTGCTGTGTACCGTCCATATGGTACCTGCTCTACCCTGTCCCAGTCCAACAGCTCCTAATGGGCCCCATCTCAGCCAATAGGTAGACATGTAGTGGGCACCTACCATCCCAGCTCCATTGACCTTAAAGGAAAAATAGCCAGAACAAGATAGAGGCAGTAGATTGGATCCAAGCACATCGTATGCATGTATGTAAATACCACAATGAAACCCCTTTAGACAACCCATGTATGCTAATAAGACATTGAGAGCACCAAGGGGCTGGAGGGATGCTCAAGTGGTGGATGACTGCCTAGCAAGGACGATGCCCCCAGTTCCAATCCCAACACACTTCACACATGCACTCTAAATCTGACTCCACCAAAGTGCTCATGGGATGAACATGTGGACCTGAGGAACTTCCTGGAACAAACTCCCACCAGGGAGTTTGCTTGGTCCAGGTGGCTGTCTAGCAACCTGGGAGGTGAAGCGGGCAGGGGATGAGCAGTGATGGCTAGAAATGCCCTCTTTTGATCCATTTACAGCCTGCCTTTGAAGCCAGGCTGGCCTCAAACGCACAGTCCTCCTACCTCAGCCTTCCCAATGTTGCGATTACAGGTGTGCACCCCACTCTGAGATCAAGGTTTATTATCTTCACCACAGACCCACAAAAAAACACTCAGGAATTTGAGGAAACGTTCTTATGAGAAGAAGAACGGCCTGGCAGCTTGTGGCCCAATACATGGGGTCAGCAAACCTTTCCCATCCCAGAAGGGGAGTAAGGCAGGTTTGTCTAGGAGGAGACAGCAGCTGCCTGCCTGTGACAGCCCATCTCTCTGGGGTCTCACAAGCTATGATCCCCTTCATCACCCCAGAGAAGAACCATCAGGCCTCTTTTCCTGCAGGCTCCAGGTTGAGAGAACACTAGGATTCACTCTCTCATTGGATCTCACATCCAAGGGACAGAGCCTCAGCCCCACTCCCAAACCACCTCCCCAAGGTGCCGTCCATCCCATCCCAGAGCTTTCCACAGCCCAGGGCACATGCAAGTGCTCACGTGTGTGAAGAGATTCCAAGGAGCCCCACCTGGGTGTAAGGTGTAAGGTGGTAGGGCACAGGGCCCAGCCTCTCAGATCTTGGCTACCAGTGAGGCCAGATTGTGACCCCACCCCCAACCCAGCGACCCTGATTCCCCTAATCCTCGCCCCCATGGGCCTTCAGTTAATTCCACCCCATCCCCTTTAGTTCGTGCTTTTCTTCAGCGGGATAAGACTCAACCATAGCTAAGGTAGGGTGCCAGGGCATGACGAACTCACTTGCCTCACTCCACCAGGTCCTACACCCCTGCTCTCCCACCCATGCTCTCTCCAAGACCCCCAGCTCATACCAGGCCCTGTGCAGACTCCTCCCAGCACCAGGCTGGATGCACTGTGATGTGCCTGCATGTGCCACGCCCACTGTTGCCAGCCTGATGCCGGAGCGACATCCAGTGCCACCCCAGCCACTGCAGGGCCTCAGCCAGACCCCAGGTACGCGGTGAAAGTGCACGGCAAGTTCTCACCTCCACCCCAGCCACTGCCTCAACCCTCTGCCTCCTGACACAGCCACGCACTGCCATAAGACCCTGCAGCTCCGGTTTTCCTAGCTCCCTACCCCGGTGACTATGGTCCCCAGACCTCACCAAACCGGTGGGCAGAAGGCTTTCTGGGATCTCCACTTCAGACCTTCCCTTATATCAGGGAAATTGAGGCCGGAGAAGAAGTGGCATCCACAGTGTTCCTCACCCCCATCTCACCCGCACCTCAGAGCTGCGGTACATGATGGTGATGGGCCTGTCCTGGAACTCCGATGGCAGGGAGAGCCCTAAGCCCTCCCTGTCTCCGTCCAGCTTCTCTTGGGCTCCGGTCCTCGCGAGACTCAGCAGCAGCAGAAGAAGCAGGGGTGGCAGTGGGCACTGCAAGCCCCCAGAGCCATCGGTGCCCATGGGGTAGGAGGAGAGATTTGAGCCCTGACGCTGACAATGACACCCAGGACCCACAAGGGCCAAGCACGCGGCCACACAGGGCAGCCAGGCTGTCTGGCTCACTGAGTGGCACCTGCCTGCAGCCCAGTGCCTCCAAGTTGGGTGAACCTAGGGTACAGAGTGCTGTACATCCAAACCCAGGATGGTCCCATCTGACTAAATACTAACGGAGCACACACCCAGGCCTGGAGCGTCTGGTTTCAGTCTCATCCTGCCCGCCAAACAATGTCAGACTGCCCTGCCTCCAATCCTAGTTAGGCTGGGATGCCAGTTCTGCCCTCAGTTCTCCGCCTTTTACCCTGAGGTGTCACCCAGCCCCTCCCACCACTCCCTCAGGGCTCCCCTCCACTCTGACGCGGTGACTCCATTCAGTCTGATGGCAGAGTCCTCACTTCCCACCTGCCTCCTCCCACCACCTAACTTAGCATCCTAAACTTAGCCTGGATGCCTTCCTTCTGCACCCTGCACCCCATCCCCACGTAGGCCTCCCTGAAGAGGCATAGCCTGGGTTCTCAGTTCCAGTCTACAGGAGCTGGATCTCAGAATCTGAGAAGATGCCACAGAGATGCAGTCACATCTCAGTGTTGCAAGCAACTGAGTTTGTAAAGATTTCTTTCAGGCACATGTCCAAGAACCCAAAGGGACAAGCATCCAGAAAGCACCTACTATGTGCCAGGCAGAAGGATGAAAGGGGAGACCAGCAGCCCAGCCCATGGGGGCTCTCCCCAGTGGCTTTAGCATGATTGGCAGACAGCAGAAGATTCTCAGGCCCAACATAGCCTGGGCAGCACCTGCTCCAGCCTTCCCTCCAAAGTCCACAGGAAGTTAGTAAGAGCATGGTGGTAAGAGAGGCAAAGCACACAGGAAAGGCAGGTTAGGTGTGGTGGGAGCCCAGACAGAGGGCAGTGCGTCCCAGCAGCCTTCCTGGAGGAGGCAGCTCAACATTGTGGTCCAGCTGTAACAGGCAGCACATCCACTTGGAGATGTTGGAATGGGGTGTGCAGGGCTGATTTTAATGTGTGAGGCCAAGACAAGACAGTGCACTTCCTGAGGGTAGGGGGATTCTGGAAGTTTCCTAACAGAAGAGAGACTTGACTAGCTTTCTGCTATACATACTCATTCACACTCATGCATGAACTTCTCTAAGCTCAGCATAGTTTGGGGGCCTCTCCCTGTTTCTGTCCTCCCACTCTTGATCCTAGAAGCTTCTTGCAGACAGTTGTGGGGAGAAGATGGAGCCAGGGCCTCTACTTCCCCTTTCCTGCTCACGTGCAACAGCCACAGCATGAGCCATGGACACTAGGCAGCAGCAGAGGGCAAGATAGGTAGGGTCTCCTCCCCAGGCAGCCCCCAATCCTGAGGAGAGAACTGGCTTAGAAACACTGGGAGTGGGCTGGCCCAGGGACCCCCAGCTGAGCCACCTCCTCCTGCTGTCACAAGACCAAGGTTAGCCTACACCTGAGAGACCACAGCACCAGGACCAGCCAGAAGCACAGCTCCCACCTGGATAGCCTGGGTGTCCAGAATAGGTCCAGGCTGTGCATTTCATAAGCTCCCTGGAAACATGGATGCAGCCCAAGATAAGGGCACCACAGAGTCGTGCACTGATGCAGCCTCTCTGTCTGAGTGGCCCAAGCCGGCCATGTCTGCTGTGCAGCCACCAGGCAGATCTGTGTCTACGCTTTGCTGGTCCCTCCTCCTAGTATTCTTCATTTCCAATGAGTTTTACATATCCTTTGGGACTGCAAGGTGACTTCCTCCAGACAGCCCTCTCTGGACACTTCCTCAGGACAGAGACATGTCTGTAGTCCCTTCCCCCCTATCTTCACTCCCCTCCATGCCGCTGTGGACAGGATGGTTTCCTACGTCCACTAACAAGGCCTCTGTGCTGGAGAGAGATGACAGCTAGATGAGGAAGAGGGCTGTGGAGGCAGCACAGACAGCCTTGGCACCAGTGGTACAGGACCACAGCTGGGACCCAGAGCTGAGTTTGAGTCCTGGCTCTACAACCAAACTCACAGTGAGTGTGTCCTGGCTACAATGTCCTACCCAGTCTCAGTTTACTTACTGGCAAAGTAGCCACACTAGTTCCAATATCATTAAGGACAAGTGAAGCCAAGTGAAATGGTAGCTTTGGCAAAGCTTCTGATCCATGGCACAAAGCACAGGGAGGAGGTGCGTGAAAAAATGAGGGGGCGGTGCACGGTCAGCAGCCCCCCGCCATGCAAACACCCAACTGTGTCACCCAGACTGGTGATCTGGATCCAAACTCCCCAAGGGCATGTTCCAGGTTGGCATTAGTGCTAGGTGGGTGGGAGCAGCAGGAGGAATGTGCCACTCCAGGGCCCAGCTCTCACCCCAGGCTAGGATATTTCCATCTCCTCCTCCCCTCAATCCCCGTTCAGGATGCTGGCAGCCCAGGGAAGGGCACCTGGGGGATGGGCAGCAGCTGTGTGGTGCAGCACTGTGACCTGAGGTGTCACCCCATGAGCCAGCAGCCTGGCTCTTTTTTGAGGTTGACCCCGGCGGTGAGGACCCTACCAGGCAGCAAAATCACAGATGTCCCTGAAGACATGGAGTGGCAATGGCAGGTACCTCATTGTACAGATGAGAAAGCCAGGATTGGGGGTTCTGAGTGTGAATGTTAAGACAGAGGGGAAGAGGAAGGGGAAAGAGAGAAGAGAATTGCAGAGGGGGTCCCTCTGGCACCAGGCCGTCTAGGCTGGCCTTCCCCACTCTGAAAGACAAGCAGAGTTATGGAGAGGAGGGCAGGGGAGCATGGCCCCCTCCAGATTCCATCCCTGGAGTCTGGCTCCCAAGCACCTCTGGTCATTCGTGCTTGTCCCTGGCCCCCACTTCTCCTCCTGCTTCCTGTCTGAGGATGCCAGCCCAGGGTGGGGATCAGTGGGCTGGGGCCCAGTGGTGAATGGCTACTTGCGCTACAGGAGATGGAGCTGTCACAGTGGCCTTGCACATTGGCTGCAGAGAGATCAGAGGCCTTGCCGGGGGATTTCCCTTCCTGCCTCACTGGCATTTCTTCTCCTTTCCCCAGGGTCATGTTTGCAGAGACCACGGGTTTGTTGTAGAAGAGACTGAAGGCCACTTCCTGTACACCTGTGTTTACAGCACTACAGGTAGAGTCTGCCCATCAGCCCCCATGTGCAGACCCAGGGCTGTTGCTGCTTTGAAGAGAAGCTGCTTGGGAGGCTGGTCCTTCTGAGAAGCGGGGACTGACATGTCTTAGTGGGAGAGAGGGACACGTCCATTCCTCCCAGAACCCCAAGTTCCACCTGGGACCACCGTGCCTGCCCTCCCGAGGTTGGACTGGCACAGTGCTGGAGGAGCACCCTTACCATCAAGTCACGTGCTTCACGCTGGTCTCCATGACATCACAGGAGGCCAGGAGTGAACTGCTTCCTGGGGACCTAACCTTATGTTTATTTCTGTCAAATAGAACTACTACCATTATCTGAATGCAAAGTATTATTTTATAGCCGTGTGCCAGGGGTTCACACCTGTAATCCTAGCTACTCAGGAGGCTGAGATCTGAGGATCGCAGTTCAAAGCCAGCCCAGGCAGGAAAGTCTGTGAGACTTTTATCTCCAATAAATCACCAGAAAACCCGAAGTGGTGCTGTGGCTCAAGTGGTAGAGTGCTAGACTTGAGCTGATGAGCTGAGGGACAGTGCCCAGGCCAAGAGTTCCAGCCCCACAACCAACCAAAATAAAAAGTATTATTTTGTGATCATGATTTACATGTCATACTGTTTGCATGGGATACTATGAAGGAGACTCCCACCACCCAGGCATAATCTTTCTAATTCTTTTCCTATTCTCTTCTGTGATACATATACTTATAAGATTCTACTCTATGTCTGTTTGGAGTGTGTTCAGCTGCAAGTGCTGTAGCCTGAACCACGTAGGTAGAATACCTGAGGTTTCTGACTGGATCAGTGATCCAACAACGTTAGATCTAGCATTGCTGGGATTCTTTTGCAATTTCCCTCAAGTTACAATATGGCTTCTGTAGCTAATGACATCACATCTGTTTTCAAGAGTCCTAAAGGCAATCACGTCTATGTTTTTATTAGGAATCAAACCATTTTTCAATAATAAACACCGACATATTTCTTTTGAACACTCATTTGCCAAAACTAGATCTTAAGGCTATCTCTAAAGCAGGGACAAAAACAGAATTTTCATGATTAGCTATAGATTAGTCCTAATTTATCACCTGAACAGTAAGCACATGGTCTCCCTCACACAAAATTTAAAAAAAGAGAGAATTAGCAGTATCTGGGCACTGGCTTTCATAATATTCTTTCCTTAGTTATATATTACTAAATTTGCCTACATCAAGAAATCTTAGACCGATCATTCACTTCACAAGGATTTATTGAGCGCATTCTGCATTGGACACTTAACTAGGCACAAGTCCTTGTCTCTAAAGAGTTTACTTAGTATCTGAAACAGAAATTCATCAAGAAAACTCAGAAAGAACCTTATAAGAGCTGGGAATATGGCTTAGTGGCAGAGGGCTTACTTAGCATACATGGAGCCCTGGGTTTGATTCCCCAGTACCATATGAACAGAAAAAACCAGAAGTGACACTGTGGCTCAAGTGGTAAAGTGCTAGACTCGAGCAAAAGAAGCTCAGGGACAGTGCCCAGGCCCTGAGTTCAAGCCCCAGAACTGGCAAACAAAAAAGAACCATATTAATACAATTCTACTCCAAGCTCAATAGAGTGAGCAAGTGTGGGGGAGGACTTGGTTCACCCAGGAGGAGGACAATTGGATGGTGGTATGCCCTCCCCCTGCAGAGCAGGGGTGCAATTACGTAGCCAATCTCTTATCTCTGGATATTTATCAGTGCCCAGTCAGCACCCTTCTGTAAGTGCATCTTGGCACATATGTAAGACTACCTCCTTTGTATAAATTCCAGGGTAGCTTAGCCACTCCTATATGTGGAACTGTGACTGAAGGGGAAGCTCCTGGCTTAGACAGGGCCACACTGCTGGGGTGCTCCAGTGTCCACCAAAAGACCTTCCAACAGGGAAGCCAGGGCCCCCTTCCTTACTCCCCCATCTGTCTCCAGCATGGCCCCTCTTCAGCCTTGGCTACTATTTGTCCTTGTGCTATTGGGGAAGTTTGTTGCTGTTTGTGCTTGCATTCCTCTGTTTCTGAGGTGGATGCTGTTTCTATTTGCTTCAATAGGTCTTTCCTTTCTAGTCCTGTCTGCTGTCTGGTATCCTGTGTGTGTGTGTGTGTGTGTGTGTGTGTGTGTGTGTATTGGGGTGGCTTTTTTACCTAAGGCTGGTGCTCTACCACATGAGCTACACTTCCACTTCCTCGTGTCTGATTCTTGGCACTGTCTCATCATAGCCTCTGTTTCACGTATTATAGAGCCTCCTTTTTTTGTAGAAACTAGAATTGTGCCCTGGTCCACTCAGCCCACTGGGGTCATCCCTAAGCCCCAGAGCAGCATTCAGAGTCCCTCCTTCTACCCCTCCCTCCACCCAGTGCTCTACTCCCCTCTGTTGGCAGAGGTCCTCACTCATGGAGGTGGGCAGCGGTTTGCCCTCTCTGTTCCTTGGGCCTACTCCCCAGGCAGGTGGCATCCTCCAGAGAGCCTCCGGGGCTCAGCCCTGACCCCAGGGCCTCCAGGGGAGGGAGAATTCCAGTCAGGGACGGGTCACAGGGGGTCACTGACCAAGCAGAGCCTTAGGAAATCTTTGGGAGCTAGAACGGAGGAAGGAACAGACAGTGGATGAAATCTGCCTCTTCCCAGCCCTGTTAGTGGGGGTGATCCTTGCCGCCCATTTGCCTCTGCCCCAGGCTACCCTGCTTTGGGTGACAGGGAGGATGCTCAGGTAGCTGGGAACACTTTCAAAGTCATTGTGGGGCCTATTACCCACCCCAGGGCTTCCCATTTCCAGGCCATTTGGCCCTCACTGCTGCCTGGGTTGGGTTTGAACTTGGCATTTTGGGGCTACCTGGCAGAGTCTCATGACAGCTGCTCAACAGGGTCCACCAAACCACATTTGGCAACTCCATGCATGGATGCTGACCTGAGGCCCTGCAGTTTCCTAGGCTCTGGGTTTGATCTATACAGCTTCAGCTCAGCAATCATGAGTATAATGGCAACTGTAGGTCACTGGGACTGGCTGGACACTGTCTTCAAGCTGTACACTCAACACATACATCCTGTCTGATCTTCACAGCATGAACGTGTTATAGACATAAATTCTTATCCACTTTATGGCTAAAAAAATCCAAGCCAAACATAGTGGCTCAAGTTTGTAATCCTATCAACTTGGGAGGGAAAAATGGAGCAATCACACACCATTTCAACCCAGTCCAGGCATGAAAGTTAATTATGTCTCCCTTTCTTTTGTTTTTGTTTGGTTTTTTGTTTTTTTGTTTTTGTTTTTTGTTTTTTTTGCTAGTCGTAGAGCCTGAACTCTGGGCCTGGGCGCTGTCCCTCAGCTCTTCAGCTCAAGGCTAGCACTCTACCACTTGAGCCATAGTGCCACTTCCGGCTTTTTCTGCTTATGTGGTACTGAGGAATCGAACCCAGGGCCTCATGCATGCAAGGCAAGCACTCTACCACTGAGCCACCTTCCCAGCCCTTATGACTCCCTTTCAACCATCATCTGGGTATGGTGGTGAATTTCTGTTATTCCAGCTAAGGCAGGGAACAAAAGGACAAGTGTGATTGAACATTTACCATTCCCTAGGCACAAGCAGAATAGCAGCTCAGGTGATCCATGCATCATAAAGCCACCTCCCATCTCAAATATAACTAGGACGAAAGGAGCTGGGAGACTATCTCAAGTGGTAGACAGTCTGTCTTGCTAGTATTGAGTCCAGTCCTTAGTACTACCCAAAATTTATTAACTTATTAATTTAAGGAAGGGACAGAAAAATTAAGTCTCCTGGCCACAGGCACAGAGGTGGCCAGGATGGACACCCCTGTACCCAGGCCCACCACCTGCAGAGTGTACAGATGGTGTGATTCCAGCACAGACAGCTTCATGTTGTTTCCAAGTCCTGGGATAGGAGGGAGCCCACAGAGACCAGTCCTCCACACACCCACAGCCCAGGAAGAAGGCTTGGAGCAGTCCACACAATGAGAAGGACTGGAAGACAAGTGGACTGGCATGAATCCTGCCCGGAAGGGGAGAGCGGAGCCAGTCCAAGCCCCAGGGAGTGGGGAGAATTTGAGCCAGGCCTTGAGGGATGGAATGGCAGCGGTGAAGGGCATCGAGGCGGAGGGGACAACTGAGCAGAGGCAGGGCAGCATGAAGGTTGGGGCTCCAGCCATGATGCCAGGAAGTAGCGGGTGAGTCAACCATGGCAACCATGGTTGAGTACAGGCAAAGGGCAGAGGGATTGGGGCCAGGATAAGGACCTAACCCTGTCCTCTTCCTAGCTTTTCCAGTGATGGTATAGTCACACCAAGGAGGCTGGATTACAGGGTTCTCTCCCTTCCTGACTGCTTCCCTTGTAAGCAAATCCTGGCTTCTATAACCTGCCCTCAATCCCCGACATGAGCCAAAATCCCCCCAAGCACCATCCCAAGCGCATTTTACCCTGCTGCCCAGGCTCTGAGGGTTGCGGTGTGCATCCATGACAAAGTGGAGATATGGACAGAAACAGTGCGGCCTGCCACCACCTCATACACAGCAGGGTAGAGGGTCTCCTGAAGCAGCTTAAGTGTTTCTCTAGCAGCAGGCCTGGCACAGACTCTGTTCTCTGTGTCTGACATCCCTGCCTATGGCTCCAAAGGTAGCTCATCCCATACTCCTACACTCACACCAAACACTGTCATACTACCATTCCATTGTACTGCCATACCACATCCCACCATACAACACACTATCAAAGCATACACCATCACACCACCACACCGTCATACCATACAATGTCATACTGTCACACCCCACGCCATCACACCACATGCTATCACACCATGCTCTCTCACACCATCATCACACCTTACACCATCGCAGGACACACCATCCGCTGTCTCACCACACACCACCGCACTGTCACACAGCTGTGTGGTTGTGGCCGCTGCCCCACAGGCATGCCGCCTCGTTCACCCTGCCCTGAGAGCATGGGTGTTCCACAGAAAATAACTTGCAGGTAAATAAAGGTGACTCTTGCCATGTTGACAGGGATTTTATTTCAGGCCTGGAGCGGGCCTTCTCTGATGGGATCACAGGTGCCCCACCTTGGCCAGCAGAGCACAGGAACAGGCTGTACCTCCCCTCACCATGACCTGGACATGAGCAGGGACGTCTGCCTTGGGTCTCATCAGTACAGAGGAGGAGCTGAGTACGGCCACTGCAGAGGTAGAAATGGCCTGGGGAGGAGAGGGTGTGATCTAGGGGTCACAGGCCCTTTTGGACATATTACAAGGCATCTCCTTCCCTTGGTAGGGGCCCCATCCTCCATATAGAGGCCCAGCCCAGGTAAAGGGCTCCACTCTGAGGCAGTCAGGGCAGATTGCTGAGTGTGCAGACCTGCTATGGGTCAGCAGCACCAGGCCCAGCTCAGGGCTGGCTGCCCAGGGCTTTGCCCAGTCCACAGGAAGCAGGGGGACTAGAAGGCCATGGACAGTGACAGCAAGACCTGCACCAGCTGCTCAGGCTCTTTGACCCCTCAATGACCCCAGGCATACGTGGTTGTCACTCTGTTCCCATGGAGTGTCAGCCCTTTTCTTCCCATCTCTGCTTCTGCTCTGCAAGGTCCCTGGGTGGATGAGTCCTTTAGGCTCCATGGCCAATGGAGAATTCATGTCTCTTTCCTCCTGAAGTCCCCAGCTGAGCACCTGGGACATGGCAGATGCTCAGCAAATGCCCTTTGAAACAAACAGAATCAGGCTGGTCAGCTTAATTTCCTGCTCCTAGGCCAGCCAGTGGTCTCAGGGGAGCTGTGATGTTGTCCTGGAGCCTTCTTGCCTGGCTTTGAGATATCTGTGGGTCACCAAGAAATGTTAACATTCAGTCAAGTTCTGGTGGCTCAGGCATGTAATCGTAACTACTTAGAAGGTTGACATCTGAGGATCGAGGTTCAAAGCCAGTCTGGGAACACAAATCCATGAGACCTTATCTCTAATTAACCAGAAAAATACTAGTGTGGAGGTGTGGCTCAAGTAGTAGCTGTGACTGAAAAATCCAAATGAGAGCACAAGATTCTGAAATCAATCTCTGGTACCAGCAAATAAAAAAGAAGGATGAATAGAAGGAAGGAAGGAAGGATGCAAGGAAGGAAGGAAGGGAGGGAGGGAGGGAGGGAGGGAGAGAGGGAGGGAGGGAGGGAGGAAAATGTGAGCACGGTGCTAGCAGCTCATACCTATAATCTTAGAAACTCAGGAGACTGAGATCTGAGGATCCTAGTTCAAATCCAGCCCAGGTAGGAAAGTCCATGAGGAGGGGCTGGGAAGATGGCTCAGCGGTAGAGTGCTTGCCTTGCATGCATGAGGCCCTGGGTTCGATTCCTCAGCACCACATAAGCAAAAAGAAAAAAACCAGAAGTGGCGCTGTGGCTCAAGTGGCAGAGCGCTAGCCTTGAGCTGAAGCGCTGAGGGACAGTGACAGGCCCAAAGTTCAGACCCCACAACCGGACCCAAAAAAAAAAAGTCCATGAGGCTCTTATCTCCAAGTAACCACCAGAAAACTTCAAGTGGAGCTGTGGCTCAAAGTGGTAGAGCAATAGAACTGGGACAGTGCCCAAACCCGAGCTCAAGCCAGGCGACAGACAAAAGAAATGTGAACACTAGAGAGTCAAGGGGTTGTGAGTATAAACTTTGGGAACTCAAGGGGGTGGCATTGTCTGAGGGGTCTGGTGTGCTCTACACATGCTCAGGTGCCACCAACTCTGGGACTCCAGAATTCTGGAGACTGAGGTGAGTAAGGCTGAGATGGCACCACAGAGAACAGGACAGAAAGCAAGCCACAGTGAGAAATGTGCCTGCCCCAAGGGAACTTAAGAAGTGAGGACTCCCTTATGCTAGGAAGCTGGGCTATCAGTAAGGCCTCCAGAGTTATTTCTGCAACCATTGGATAAATGACCCTGAAGTCATCCTGATAGAGAAGGGCAGCTAGGCCAGGGTATGGGCAGCAGAATAAGGATAGAATGTTGTAGAAAGAGTGTGTATTTTGGGGTGAGGGTTGTCCAAGAGTGAAGCTGAGAGTCTGCAGAGGTCAGTCATGTATCCCACTAGAGGATCATGGGAGCCCCTGAAGAGACAGGACCAGGAGGAAATGCAGTCAGCTCTGAGTGGGATGGATCACACCACCCACCAGGGGACTGAAACTGAATAGGAAGGAAACCTTCATGCAGGGCCAGGGCCCTGGGTAGCACCACAGAGAAGTCCTGTCAAAGGCCATCTTTGGGGAGACTGGAAAGGGTTTCTGAGAATCCAGATGCTGAACATCTCAACAAATCTCATTGGATCTTCAAGCAGGAAGAAGCTGGAAGAGCCATGGTCCCCTGAGAGTCCTCATCTCCACCCTTGAATTCCTTTACAGTTCTCAGAACACTCCAGCCCATTGTCTGTCTCCTTTGACCCTCCATCCAGTCCCACTTGGCAGATAGGGAAACTGAGACCCTGTCAGGTCACTTAGGATTAGCAGAGCTGCCAGGCGGAAATGGGGGAGCAGAGTCACCTCAGCCCCGAGTGTCAAGCTCGAAGCCCAGTTCCTTGTCCGGGAGGGGGTGCTCGGGGATGTCTGGCAGCCCATAGTACAAGTCTTCCTCTTCCTCCTCAGACTCATCAGGGCTTGTATCTGCAGAATCCTTCCTCTTTTCCTTTGCCTTCAAAGATAGCTGCAAGATTTGGGGTTGGGCTGCATCCTGATCCTGCTTCTCCGGGGCTGTGTCATCCAATGTGGGGATGTCGTCAATTAGGGCAAAGTCGTGGAAGGGGTCCAGTGTGCCCCTTTGAGCCTGTGGCTTCTGCGGCCAAGAGCGCGGCTCCTCCCTGTCAGTTGGAGATGAGTTAGGGCTGCTGCCTTCACTGGAGTCCATGTCCAGCTCATCTTGGAAGGAAGCCAAGGGTGCAGGGGCCGAGGGACAGGCCAGGGGGCTGCAGGGGCAAAAACAAGTAGGTCAAGAGTCGTCCTGAGTCAGATCACCTGGGTCCTGATCATAGCCACCAGTTGCAAGTTCTGAGAAGCGAAAGTTCACCTCTCTGAGCCTCAGTTTCCTCCTCTGGAAAGTGAGGAGAAATAGTACACACTGCTGAGCCTGTTTCTAAGAGTCATAGCTGATAACAATGTGCAAAGCACATTGCACAATGCCCAGCACGTGGTAGGTGCTCAAAACAGAGCTGTTAGATCACTGTGCAGACTACACTTCCAGTCATCCATATCTCCAGCCATCCCTCTTCTCCTCAGGTCTCTCACAACACTTGTCACCCCAGGAGTCCCTCTGTTATCTCCTTTGATTGCCCCACAAGACTAGATAGAGTTCTGGAAGCATGGAGCCCAGGCAGGCCTAGAAGGGAGCTTGTGCCAGGTTCTAACAGTGGAATGAGTAAACAAGTGGATGAGTCAGGAGCTCAGTCACAAGCAAGCAGACACAGGCGTGGAGAGGGACAGCCTGGCCTGTGGTCACTGGGAGGTTGACAGCAGTGGACTCACGTCCTCTGCTTCCTTGTCCTCCAGCACTCATGACAAACATCCAGAGAAAGCAAGAACCTACTGTGTGCCAGGCATCAGAAATGTATTACTCCAAGCTTCACAACACCCCTGGGTATGTGGGAATGACTATTCTGTTAGGGAAACTGAGGCTCCAGAGAGTAAGAGAATTGCCAAGTTGACAGAGCCATAGAGCTGGTTTTGCAGCCAGGCCCCTCTGACCCACAGTCTGCTCATGTGTTTGCCGCTGATGTCATGTCCCCATCCCCTGCTGCCTGCTCCTCACTCCCAAGTGCCCTCCACCCTGGGTGACCCCACAGACCCCACCCCTCCTGTGCACACTCGCCTGCTCTGAGATGGGGTTCCTTCTTGCTCGTTCTCATCCAAACTCCTGTGGACAACAACAGAAGCCTCCACCCAGCTCTGAGCATCATGAGAGCCACCATCTCCTCCACCGCTGGCTTCCGACTTCAGCTCAGGGGTCAGCAGCGGGCGGGGGTCCTCGCTGTAACCCATGACCTTCATCTGGATGTGGCTGAAGTTGGGCAGGCTCTGGTCATAGGCGGCTTCCTCCCACAGCCTGACATAGGGGGGCTGGGGGCTGAGGGCCCAGAGAGGGAGAGATGAGGAGAGACAGACAGACAGACCAACAGAGAGAACAGGCAAGTGGGCAATGATCCACTCAGCAATCTTCGATGTCATTACCTGGATTGTGTGCCCTGGGCATGAGATCCCACAGATCTCACCAAGAGCCCCCAGGGGATCTCCCTGTACCCATTCATGGATGACAAGGCTGAGACCTCACACTGTGAGGAAATTAAGTGACAGAGGTGGGACCCAACCACAAGTCTGACTCTCAGTCCTGTGTTCCCTTCACTTGATGTCTCAAAGGGAACCACAGAGTACGAGGGCAAAATGGAGACCAGTCCCATGGAGGTGCATGGGGTCCCAGACTCCTAAGCAACCCTTTCTCTAAGCCAAGGCTCCAGGCAGTCGTGGTCATTTCCCTGGTAAGTATGGGCCACAGTGATAGCTCATTAATTATTGTAGGCTCCTGGCCTACCAGGCTCTGGTAGTAAGCTCCTCTGATCCTCCCTGATGCAGGAGGCCCAGTGTGGAGACCTTGCCTTAGGGTCTGAAACTGGCCTGCAAACACAGTACACCACCCTCAGCTTCTAGTGCAGAGCCCAGTGTCCTATTCTCTATAACTATGCTACAGCCTGCAGAAGATGAGGGTCAGAGACAAGCTGCCCTGCCCAAGGTCACAGGAATAGGAACAGACAAAGAGGCTAGAACTCCCAGGTGACAGGAAAACCCAGGATGGCCCTAGCCCCGGCTTGGAGTTGGACAGCCTTTCTCAGAAGATGTCCACTGCATTGCTACTCCACATTGTCCAGTCTCTCTCTGTCAGAGGCAGAACATGACAGTGCTCTCAGCTTCCCCTATCCAAGTAGAGCATCTCTGAACCCCACCCACCTTAGGCCTCAGGGACACAGCCAGAGGTCAGTGGAGGCCAGGGTGCTCTTGCCTGAGCCTCAGAACCACATCAGGCCTGAGTTCAGGCTCCATCTCTATCCGTCACTCCCCATGAGATTTGGGGCTGGCGACTCTATTTCTCTGAGTCTCAGATTCTGTACAATGGGAATAATAATACTTAGTTCCAAGAACCAAGAATGAGAAACAGCCCATGATTTGTACTAGATTGTTCTCAGGAAATGGGGAGGCAAAGTGGAAGCTGGGTCATGAGAGAAAATAGAAGATACTGCTCCCCCACTGGACTGGACACTTTCCCCTCTGCTTCCTTCATTCTCCTCCTGATGGGAGGCTGGGACGAGGCCCCCCCTGCACTCACCTCTTCAAGTCAGACAGTCTGCTCTCCAGCAGGCCTAGTGCCTTCGGGGACAGGGCGCCTTGGAAGTCAGAGTCAGCAGGCACAAAGGCAACCTGCAGAGACAAAGGGAGACAGCCTGTGCATCTGAACACAGCTGCTTCCACACAGCCCAGAGCCTCGGTAGACCTCCCTGGGTGCCCAGGAAAAGAAGCTGGACTTGGCTGGGGCTCCATTTGACAAGCAGGTGCTGTTCAGAGCATGGCTCCAGTGGTGGGCGGTGGCTGTGCCAGACCTGCTCTGTGCACTCACTCTCTCTGCCACTAGGGGCAGCAACGAGTGAGAGACCATTTGCCCTAGAACTCAAGTCTCATCATTCATTTCCCAGAGTCTCATCCCAAACCTGACATGCACAAGGCCCTTCATTCTAGGCAGTGAATGAGTGGAAAGTAGGTCCTGTGCTTGGTGGTGCAGAGACTGCAGAAACAGAAAAGTGGATGGAGCAGTGGTTTCCACAGCCCATTCCCAAACTCTCAGGATGCAGCAGTTTCTATATGTCCAGCTCCAGTGGCTGAGCAGTGAGGGATACAGAGGGAGGGAAGTCATGAAGGAGGCAGTGGAACATATCAGAAGGAGACTAAGGTTGGGGAGAATGGGTGAGGCTCCTTCTGCCAGGTCCTTGCTGTTGGCCCAAGACAGTCACCCCTCTGCCCAGAGCCTCTCTCAGTTCTTCTGGGCCATGGGGCTGGCCTTGCCTATTGGTACTCAGAGCACCATCATCATGCACAACAGAAACCCACGTGCCCATTGACATAAGATGACTAAATAAAAATGGTGAACACATACAGTATCACACCAGGATCCCTTGTAGCCAGCTGGTTCTGACCTTCAGAGAAGTTGTTTCTTCACCCCAATTAGCTCATGACTCAGACATTACCATTATCATCACTACCAACACCATCATCATCACCATGACCAACATAATCACTACAGTCATCAATACCGTCACCATTATAACCTCCATCACCGTCCTTATCACCACCATCACTACCTCTATCACAATCACCGTCATCACCACCACCACCTCCACTATCATCATAACCACCATCAACTCTATCACCACCACCAAAAAACAATACTACCACCATCACTATAATCATCACTACCACTTAGAAGACCACTACCATCATTACCATCACCTCCATCAGCAGCAGGACTAACATTACCATCAACCACCATCACCACCACCTCCATCACCACTGTCACCAGGACTGCCATCACTATCCTCAACTTCATCATCACCCTCTCCATCACCATCACCACCACCACCTCCATCCCCCTCCTAGCCACCATCACCACTACCATTGCCACCACCAACACTACCATTATCACTATGATTACCAACATCACCACCATCATCATCACATCACTCACTGCAATCATCAAGGTCATGGGCATTTCTGTGAAATCCTGGAGGAGACAGAGAGAAGGTAACATTGGAACACAAGTCCTTGTTCTAAGGGAAGAGGGTGGACAGGCAAAATTGAAGCTGGAGGGGGAGAGCAGGACATGGAGACCCTCAGATTATCAGACTAAAGGGCTCAGCCTCTATTCAGAGCATGTACGTATCTGGCATTCTTGGCAGGAGCACCGCACAGTCACATTCATGTTTGGGCAGAACTTGGGCAGCTGCCAGAGGGAGGAAGCATAGAGGAGGAAGGCTATGGAAAACACAGACCCCTCAACCAGCTGCTGTGGTCCAGGGCTCTGGCAGAGCAGGCAGGAACAAGGAGTGGAGGCCTCAGACGCAGTGGGTCTGCTCTCCCTTCCAGTCCTTCCTCTTCTCCCTGCTCCAGCTCAGCTGCCAGACTCCACATCCCCACCCTCTAGCTCTGCCCTCATCCCATTCCTCATCCTTGGGCAGGAGAATGCTGGCTCTCACGGACTATGCTACCACAGCCATGCCACATGGAGGGGACTGGATGGCTCCTCAGTTCCTGCAGCCTTAGGTTCGAATCCTGACATCATGTTTCCCACCTGCAGAGAAGCAGCCTCACAGCAACTCTGTTGCTTCTGGACATCAGCCTGACTACTTTCTCACTCAGCACCGCTGCTCCCTTTCCTTCAACCATCAACTGAAGGGGAAGCTCCAGCTTCCTTCCGTGGCAGCTCAGCCCCATTCCTCTCTATCTGTACTTGCTCCCCTGCCTGCCAGCCAGCAGCCACGCTGACCCATTGACCTCATTCTCTTATCACCGCCTTGCTCATGCCCTTCTTCTGCCTGGAGGAATTCTTATTTAACCTATAAAACCCCAGATCACTGTCTCTGTGAAAGTTACTTCTTTCTTATAGACAGATAACTGTCTCTCCCCCACCCAGGCCCCCAGCTACTCAAAAGGAGGGAGAGCTTGATTTATGTTTGCATTGACTCTCTCCACCCTCATATCCTACCTAATGATTATATCTCAGTCAACCCAGAAAATTCCTATACACTGAAGCATTCTGTGGGCCATGTACCAAGAGCCCAGGAAGAAGCCAAGGGGATGAGCCTGGAGGGCCGCAGTGGCCGGGCTGTCCTCATCCTCATGTGTCTCCCTGGTTTAAAACACTGTTTCTTCATTTTTCATTGGGATAAACTTTGTTTTTTGTACCAACACTGTGGTTTGAACTCAGGGCATGGGCACTGTCTCTTAGCTTTATTCACTCAGGGCTGCTTCTCTACTAGTTGAGCCACAGCTCCACTTTTGGCTTTTTGGTGGTTAACTGAAGATATGAGTCTCATGGAATTTCTTGCTCTGTCTGGCTTCAAACCTAGATCCTCAAATCTCTACCTGCTGAGTAGCTTAGTTTACAGGTGGGAGCTACCAGAGCCTGGCCCATTAGGATCAACTGAGTCTCTAAAACTCCCCTTCCTCCACCCCCCATTTCCAGGCCCTGCCCAGCACAAGCCCTAAGAACAGGCCTTCACTCTCTTCATACCAGATAAAAATGATAGGTCCTCCCATACACCTAACCTCCAGTGCTTCCTCACACTTAACCTTGGAAGGCACAAGGTCAAGGTCATAAAGAATTTGAATCTGGGCCTGTGGGTTTCCCCCAACACACTTTTTCCACAGCCAAACATATGTGAGTCTATCCACAGTTACTCATTAATACCCAGTAGTATTCCTCCCCCCACTACCACCAGTCCTCTGCCCACCAAGCCCAGGAAGGAGCTGCCCACTCATCTCTCCACCCATCCTCCGCTCCCAGGGCCCAGCCTCCTCCCCAGGGAAAAGATGATGATGACAGTGATGACGTGCAGACAGGCACTGGCTGGCTCCAAGAGCCTCTCCT
The DNA here is from genome assembly GCF_019054845.1 of Dipodomys spectabilis. Classification (NCBI taxonomy): domain Eukaryota; kingdom Metazoa; phylum Chordata; class Mammalia; order Rodentia; family Heteromyidae; genus Dipodomys; species Dipodomys spectabilis. The sequence continues at coordinate 151,480 of NW_024871181.1, forward strand.
CCTGGTGACCTCTGCTCAGGGCATTGTACAGACAGAGGCAAGTTGACTGTAAACTGCCCAGTAAATAGCTATAAACCAGTGTAGACTGCCCTAGCTCTGGACACACCCAGCCCAGGGCAGGCCCATGGAGAAGGCAGGGCTGGCACCCAGCAAAAGCCAGGCCCCAGCCTCCACCTGCTCCTCTGAGTTCCTGAGCACAGCCACCCAGTGGTAGGAGAGAAAGGGGTCCTCCACATCACACTCTGCAGATGCTCCCCACATTTGCACCCCATCTTCTAGACTCACTGAGGAATCCTCCTATAGCAAAGAGGAAGCTGATGGGCAGAGAGGAGAGGGACTAGAGCCAAGTCTCCCAGGCAGTTAGAGACAAAAACCCAAGTTGAATCCATCTTCCCTGAGCCTGCCTGTTTGTCTGAGCAGCTATTTGTCCTGGAAAGAGTCACCCAACCTCTCTGGACATTAAAGGTTTAAAACTCCTGACATGCCCATCCACAGGGGTCAATGATCTGGAGAGGATCTAGAATTATGACAACAGTTGTCCTTTACCCAATCCCCGCCCCCCGGCCCCCACAAAATTCCAGATGGGCCATCTTCCACTGCTTCTGTGATCACAGAGTGGAGAACTGGGGTCCCATTTGAGTGGATGAATACACTGAGGTTCAGAAAGACAAAAGTCACACACAGAGTTGGGGAGAGAGCCAGAACCAGAACACGGAACTTCCAAACCAGGCCACCTCCCAATCACAAAGTCCCTCCCGAGACTAGGAAGAGATTAAGACTCTGAAATAGAAAACCCTTGTGTCTTCAAGTTATACCTGACCCACCCAGACCTCTCTGGAGCTCTAGGACATGGAGTGGAGCACTCAAGCTGGAGGACTACCCTTTAAACCACCCATATCTAAGTTCCCATCCAAACTTGGCTACTTAGCCATGGAACCCCGCCCCTCAGAGCCTTCGGCCACTTGACTCGGAAAGCAGCAAGAGAAGGCCCAAGAGAGAACTCAGGGTGAGGAGGGCTGGGCCACAGGAAATAAGCACCAGCTGACTGGCCAGGAACATAGATCAGGCTTCTGGGTCTCATCAGAACCCCCTGTGATATCTGGGTCAGGGTCCAGACCCAGAGTGCTTCTGCCAGCCCTAACACTGAGAGCTGGATGGAAGGGTGATCAGATGCTCAGGAGCACAGAGAAGAAATCAAAGAGTGTCAGAGGGAAGACAAGATGATTGGAGGGTGGAGATGGTATGTAGGCTAGAGGCCCAGCCACCCCAGACCCCACACCTACCTTGGGGTAGCACTGGCACATGCTCCAGATGATGCCCCCGATCACCATGATGCTGCCCATGGCATAGAAGGTGCCATAGACCTGGGGCCGGTCGTGGCTCATGAGGAACGTGCCGAGGGACAGCAGGAAAAGCCCCAGCACAATGAAGCCAATGCGGAAGGTCTTCTCGTCGGCCATGGCTGCCTGGCCAGGCCCTGGCCTGTGTAACCCCAAGCAGAATGGGCACCAGACACCCTGCACAAACAGGGCACAGGCTCACTCAGGGAGGGACGGAACTCCGGGGTCACCACGGATTGAGCTGAAAGTCAGAGGAAGGGCAGGCTCCCTTCAGGTCCTGTTGTAGTCCCGGGACCCGCCAGCGAGGCAGGGCTGGAGGTGACACGCTTCAGTGGGCCCGTGGGCCCAGCCATCCACCTTCACTCCTCACACGTTCACCTTCCCTCTGGGCCCAGTGGCCTGACGTGTGTGTGAATCTGAGTGCAGAGACGAGAGGAGGGACAGGGGGAGGTCACAGGGCTGGGCCCCTGCCAACGCTTTGACATCACCTCATTTGCCTAGTGTGGAACTGAGCTGGGCGACAGGTGACTCCACACCTTCCAAGAGAAGCAGGTAGAAATCTGCAGCCCAAAGAAGTTAGAGCTGCTAGAGGGCTCCAGGAGCCCAGGCTAGCATTTTAGAGTCCTGGAGAAACCTACAGTCTCCAAAGACAAGCGTCCATCTGGCTGGGGCTCAGAAAGAATGCTTCCTCTCAGCTACCAGTAACTATCTGGGACATATTGCAGCTACCCATTTATTTAAGGGGAACTTTAGAAGGCAGGTACCACATTTCTACTTTACAGATGAGGACGTGGAACCTGCTGGAAGTCACAACTAAGTGTGGCAGAGCGGAGACGAGAGCCCAGTGCAACACTGCTTAACTATGACGCGAAGCAGAAACTGGGTGAGCCGACTGCTGGGCTGGCGTTCGGATTCTTACACCCCAATCTTACTAGGCCATGTCTCAATTCCTCCTCTGTCCTATGGGGATGATCAGCCTGATCCCTTCTCAGGACTAGAGCTGTCCCCAGGCTAGTTCTCCTCTGTCCCCTTTGGATTTCATGTCCTATCCAGGCTTGCTTACCACAAGCTGCCCCTCAACCTCCAAGGGACTGAGGTGTGTATTAACACCTGCCCCTGCAGGGTGGGAAGGACTGACTCTCTCTTCCTCCTTGAAGCCCTCCTGGGAAGATGCCTTCCTCCTAAGAATGATGTCACCATGGATTTTCAGTCCTGAGAAGTCAGTCACTTGGTGCCACCCAGGGAGATCAGGGGCATTCTCATGGGGCTGATTGGCTGATACACCCTATAGATTGGGGGTGGTTGATCAGGCCATCTCCAGGTCATGCGTAGGAAAGTGTAGAAAAAGCCGTCTGTGATTACTCACAGCCCAGGCTCTGCAAGGATTCGTGATCACCAATTCACAGAGGCCCAGAGTCACCTCATTGGTGCTGTTCCCAGAAAAAGAGACAACCCCAGAGCATCCGCCTCTCCCATCCACAGTGGCCGTCCACGGGAGCCTCTTGCACCCCTGGTGGCTCCGCCATGCTCGGCACCGCATTGTGATACCCTTGTGGCCAAGTTCCAGGAGTTCCCACATCCATTTCCCAGATGAAGAGACTGAGCCAGGAGTGGCAAAGATTCCTTAAGATCTTTCCAAACTGACTGAGGGGTTGGCTGGGGACAGGGACTAGAGCACCCTCTTCCCTTCCCAATGTAGGCAGGGCAATAAGGCCTGTGGTCACTGGAGCCAGCTTGCTCTGTCCTCCTCCCGTGACCCTCCCCTTGTCCACCGCCCACTTTCATCCCTTTTAGATACAATGAGTGACAGCAGGAGTAAGTTGATGCCCAGCAAAATAAGTCTAGTCCAGCCTCCCAAGGGTTGTAACAGTTAAACAGAAAAGTGTGTGTGCAGTGCAGGTGCCTCCATTGTCCAGTGTTCCTGCTCCCTGCAAGTCTGTCTCCCCCCCTCCCCCCACTTCCACTTTGACTTTGGTCCTGCCACTGGGCAGGGAGGGGCCAAGGGGGCAGCTAAGGAGTCCATCACCTGCCAGCAGAGGGCACTCTGTGTCCTTTATCCTATCAGAGAGTAGAACCACCCCACAGGACACTCAGAGGAGGGAGGAGAGAGCATAGCTATTGACAGATGCAGAAACTGAGGCCCATGAAGGCATGGCTGGTGCTCTGTTCTGCCCTCTACTACATGGCACAAAAAAAAAAAAATGAAATATGTGTGAGGTCAGCACAGTGGGAAGCAAAGAGAGAGACTGCTGGGCGGAGTGAAGGGACAGACTTACAGAAGGCACTCAGAAGAAGCTGGTGAGAATTCTTATCACCAGCATGTGCAAAGTACAGGGGCAAGTGCCCACTGACAGATGGCAGGCGATCAGACTCCCAACTCTGTGAAGAGGCTGGTCCACATTGAGCCCTCCTATATCGGCTGTCTTCTAACAAGTTCCCAGGCCACATTAGATATTCAAGCTACCATCCCTGCCTCTGTCACCCCCATATCCTCTTGATTGTACTTTCAGTTCCCACTACTGGTCCTCACCTGCCTGAGCCCCCATCCTCTCTGTCCCTCTAACTGGTCTCTGCTTCCATCCTTGACCCATGAATCTCATTTGAGCCCAGAGGCTAGGTTAACTCATTACTCCTCTGCGCAGGACTCCTCTGGAACCTCTCCCTGCCTTCTCAGAGTAAAAGCCAAAGGCTTTAAGGTAAGTGATGCTGATGAGCTGCTGTAGAGAGAGGCTGAAAAGGAGAGAGAGGGCTGCCAGCTCTCCCACCCTGCCCTCTGGCTATAGCTAGGAAAAGGGACCTCTGACTCCCTCCTCTATCTTTTCTCCTCTCTCCTCCCTCCTTCTTCCCCCCTCCCCTTTCCTCCTTCTCACACCTGCAATTCATTAACTTACCTGTGCTGGGCCATTGCTCACTTTGGGATCACAGGGCCAACATTAAGCCCTTAGAAATTGCAGAGGGTCTAATAAAACATGTGTCACACACAAGGTTACCAGCAAGGGAGGGGCAGAGCATCTGCAGACACCTGCATGGGCCCTGGGATGGCTCAGGAGAAAGAGATGATCAGGCCACTCGTGATAAGAAAAGGAGAAGAGTGGGAACACAAGAAGGAGAGAGGGTTCCTAAAGTCCCTCCAGTTACTGAGGACCCAGCTCTGGGGAAGAGCTTCTAGAATAGTAAGAGCAAAAACCATGACACTGGAAAAGAAGCTAGGTCTGTTGGGGAGGGGTATGGAGGTGGGGAGCAGACCAGACCTCTCCTCAGACCAGCAAAAGACCTCTCCTTATTCTAAGTGAGCTGTAGCTATCTGTCACCAGATCTGGCCAGGGCCTGACAAGGCTGGCTCAGGGCAGAGAAACCTTCAGGGAGGGGACAAACAGACAGACAGGGAGGCTTCATGGACAGCTACTGAGTGGTCCAAGCCATTGAAAATGGGAGACCCCAGGTCCAGGAGGAAAACATGGCCCTGACTTTCTTCTCGGGACAGTTACCTCTCTCCAGCTGTTCTCTTGCTTCCAGGGACTTCCTTGGAGCCTGTGAGGAGTGGCTTTAAAGGAATAAGACAGCAACAGAAGGCCAGCCCAGCACACAGTAAGCCCTTGTCTAGCTGACTGAGCCCGGGGCCTTTGTACCTCTGCCTGCTGTGGGACTCAGGGAAGCTCACTTAAACCTCACTCGCCTGAAACTGAGACAAAATGAGAAAGGCCCAAGTTCCCAGCTGTGTTCTCTGTCTTGAATGAGATGCTGTTTACATACCTGCTTCCTTCAACACCACCAGCCTCACCATGTGTGGAGAGCCAGGCTCAGAGCACCTTTCTGGCACTAAGCACTCCTGCAGTGATCAGGAGCACCTCATAAATTTTTCTCCCCACTTCTAGGGGACTCTAGCCTGTGATCATCATCCTTATTCTGGGACAGTAGCTCCATCATTCTCATTCAGATAGTACAGACTGTCTGTGCAATTTGAACCACCAACAGAGCCAAAGAAGCCAAGGCCCAGAGCAGGAAACACTGGCTGACTGGTAACAGAACAGAAGTGGGTAGGGAGGAAACATGGGGTTTCAGAGAGGAGCTATGTGGAAGCAGGTGTTCCTGCCCACAGGTGGCCAGCGGGGATGGTAGTGGGCTTCTGCCACAGGACATGTGACAGCAGAGGCCAGACCTGTGCTTGGTCGAGGAGGAGCAGGAATCATTACATACCTAATGCTAATGCCACCCTGGACAAGCTGACACCCGCATTTACCACCTGTCATCCGCACAGAGCCTGTGGGAGACCTGAGCCCCCAGCATCTACTGTTCCATCCCATTTATCTTCCCACCCAGGTGTCACTCTAGATGGGGAAACTAAGGCTGATAGAGGGATAGTTGTTGTCCAAGGTCACCAAGATGGTACCTGGTGGCATTCAGCACACGTGATCTGAATCCAGAGTCCTTTGTTCTCTTAGTCATTAGCTTAGAGTGTGGCGTGGGCCAGGTCTGCCCCTGCCTCTTGCCTCAAATGGAAACAGGAAAGGCAGCTGCCAGCCAGTCCCACCTGCCAGCAGCATCTGGGGCTGTCATCTTCCATGTTGAGTCCCTGATTGCTACAGCCTCATGGATACCGCATGGGACAGAAAACTCACCAGAACCAGCTAGTAGAATCATGAGACATCATAAAACATGGATGTATTTAAATCTAGCAAAAAAAGGTACAGTGTCCACTGCACACCAGGCCTATAGGGCAAACCTGGGAAAGGTTCAGCTTTCATTGCCAGTTCCAGTCCAGCTAGGAGCCTGGGCACCAAGATGGTACTTCTGTAGTTCGAGCTAGTCCTGGATTGGAATGCCAGGAGCTGGGAGCACATGATGTCTTTCCAGAACCTGCATTGCAAGCATGGATGCTGGTGGAGTAGCTGGGTGGAGGTGAGGGGGGCGGAGTCCCCAGCAGGGCTGGCCCCGGCACCCTGCACCACAGGTCTTCCTCTGGAGGGTATGCAGTTGGTACGGGGGGGCTCTCCACCAGGGGACAGCATGTGGCCTCCTCACAAGTGGGGATGGCAGTCCTAGAGAAACAGACAAAAGGGTATTTTCAAGGCAAGGACAAAAACTCACCACATGTCAGAGAGGCACAAAGAAAGGCTGGGCCTTCTTTCCTTGGTAGATCCAATGCTTCATAGCTCCCTGATGTGACCTGCTCCAGGCTGGTACATGACCACTCTGCCAGCCTTGCTCTCCCACCCTTCCTTCCAGCCCCCTCCTTCCCTCCACATGGAAAAAGCCATCTCCCACCCCCTACATTCTCTGCCCTACTCCCTGCTGTCCCTTGAGATAACCCAGGGATATTTATGTCCTGCCCCTCCCTGAGAAAAGATCTCACTGATGCTCTGCCCCCCCACAGTGATGTTTGCTGTCTGTTACTGTCGTGACACTATTTGATTGACCCCTAGAACGGGGACTGACTGTGAGTATGCAGAGACTAGCAACAGGTGCTTGGGATGGTTGTCGAAAGATGGGGTGGTGACCATGAACAGAGATGCCCAGGTTACAGAAGTGTCCTTTACAAGGCCAACAGAATGGGAGACCTCAGTCCCCATGTCTGCTGGATGCTGGAGTCTTTGGCATGATGTCTGCCTAGTGGTTACTGCTGCTTGCTTGCCTCAAAGGATGGTGTGCTCCCTACTACCAGGCCAACCACTTTAGTTTTCAGTCCGGGGTCTTGAACTCAGTACCTGGGTACTGTCCCTGAGCTTCTTTTGTTCAAGGCTAGCACTCTACCACTTGAGCCACAGCACCACTTCTGGGTTTTTTCTGTTTATACGGTACTGAAGAATTGAACCCAGTGCTTCGTGCATACTAGGCAAGCACTCTACCACTAAGCTACATTCCCAGCCCCACCAACCACTTTTGAACTCTGCATAGCTTAGCTTTCCTGTTACTTTTTGCCTTACTCCCCCCACCTCCTCAGCCAACTGAGTCACTTATAGACTCTAGGCAAAGACAGTCTTCCAGTGATCTGCCGGCCAAATTCTCAGACCAGGCACCTGTATCCCAGCTACTACAAGGCTGGACTGGCCTTTTCTAAGCCCTGAGGGTCATCTGTAGGGACTCAGTGCCCTTTTCCATACCAGGGCCTTGGAGCGGGTGTCACTGTCCTAGATTTGAGGTGACACTGGCTGGGTGACATTGAAGGTCATTTCTCACACTAAGCCACTAGAGGGCTGGCTCACTCCTTGCTCTGTTGCATTCTTGGTAGAAATCAAGGGTCAGTAACTCTGTTTATCAGGGCCTCAGTTTCTCTACCTGTGAAACGGTAACAGTGACAGGCAAGAATGACAGTCTGGGAAGGTGGCTCAGTGGCAGAGCGCTTGCCTTGCAGGTATGAGGACCTGGGTTCGATTCCTCAGTACCACATAAGCAGAAAAAGCCGAAAGTGGTGCTGTGACTCAAGTGGTAGAGAGCTAGCTTGAGCTGAAGAGCTGAGGGACAGCACCCAGGCCCAGGGTTCAGGCCCCACAACTGACAAAAAAAAAAGAAGAAATGACACAAGAAGGCAGTCATCACATGGTGTATAAACCAGGTGTTAGCAGCCACTAGAAGGTCTGCTGTGAGGAGGGCAGGTGTGTCTCCACAGGCCCCTTGAGTGGCAGGCCCTGCCATGCAGGCTCAGAGCGGCCACGTCTCTGCAGTCCATTTGGAGCTGACTGGAGACTTCAATTCCTCCACACCAATGATCTCACTGTCCAAACCCAGGAGAGGCCAATGCAGGGGACCCCAGGAGTGAAGGATGGGAACATGCAATGGCCCCTGGGGACATGTCCCTTCTCTCTAGCAATGTGTCCTCTGGGGTTCAAGCCCATTGCAGCCCCTTGAGGAGCTCACCACAAGCAAGTTCACTACTCCCAGCCACAGATGAGGTTATGTGGCAGCAGGATTTGGGGTGCCAGCCAGAAGCCTTGTAGCTGAGGAAGCCCTTGGGGCCTTGTGCATCTCTGGACTCCCAGCATCCTTTGCAGGGAGAGTAGGGAAACAATGTTCCTGAAGGCAGGCAAGCATGGGTCTATGCTGTGTGACCTGGGCCCTGTTCACAACTTCTTTGAGCCTCTTTGAGCTTTGACAGCACTCAGAAAAATGTGAGTTATAGGGCTTCCAGGCCCCCCTCACTCCTGCCCTGCTCACCTTCTGGCTATAGTTCCCCCTTACCCCATCATCCAAGAGTATCTGAGCCTTAAAGAACCAAGACAGGCTTTGAGGGTGTCTGGGGCCATCCCAGCAGGTGGCAGCTGGCAGGGCAGGGCTTAAGTGCCCTGTGAGCTCAGCCCACAGCAGGAAGTTTACTTAGAAGGCAGGTGTGGAGTGGTCCTCAAACTACCTCCTATCACCTTAGCAGCCATCTGGACCCACCAACCCTAGATCTCCAAGGTCCTGCTCCAGAATGCCATGAATAGAGGATTTGAGGCTCTGCAGGGTGGTGGGGCCCCACAAGTCTCAGGTAGCCCCTTTTCCGGTGCATTCTGGGTAGGATACCATAGAGTGTGCCACAAAAGGGGACCAGGACAAAGACCTAACTACCCTGAGATGGAGTGGGGCAGATACAGTGGGGGGAAGTACCAATGAACAAGAATGACGTCCTATTTATCCAATGAAAACCAATGCACATCTATATCCATAACTACATGGGGAGAGGCATTTCACCCCACCCATTTTACAGCCCAGTAAAGCTCCTACCCCTGCTATCTGGTGAAGACCCATTTGCCTGACTGCAAAACGTAGTCTGCCCTCTCCACCACACCTCTCCCTAGCTGCCTAATCCCTCCATACCTCAGGTTCCTTTTTGTAAAATGGGCATCATTACACTCACCCCATGAGCAGCCAAGGCATAATCCAGTTAGTGAGCCTGGGCACACTGAAGCACGCAATGCACGGTAACCACAGGAAGCTAATGTGTGCACAAGCTTAACAGCCTGCCACTCACATCTGCCCTCTCCTCTGAGCTGAAACAGCCACCAGGGGCAAAGACCTCTCACTCCAGTTGACAGGTAAGGGATCAGGAAATCTAGAGGCATTCATCACACCTCCTGACTGGACCCAGGCCTTTCTTGCCATGCACACTGAAAGTAGGGAGTCCCAGGCTCCTTACTTCCAGCTACCTGGTACAGGACTGGCATTTGTGAGTGAGCTCCTGAGGCCAGGACTGTTTTCTGCCTGTCCCATGATAGGCTCATATTAGGTCTATATTAATTAAATGCATGAAGGAATAAGGAAACAAATAAATGGAAAAACTGAAGCCCCGCAGGAAAAGAAGCCTACCTGAGCCAAGAGTCAAGCCAAGGGTCTAACCTGGCTACAGCCAGATACCCTCAGAGATCAAGGCTCTTAGGACAGGACCAGCACAGTAGCTCGTAGGGGCAACAGCCAGGCTCTAGGGCAGCAGAGCTGGGGTTGATCCACTTCTGGGCAGGAAGGGACAGACCAGCAGACAAGTTTTCTATACATCTAGATGTGGTTCTCATAGCCTGAGGGGTGAGAAGCCCTCAGCAGCTTCCTGGGTGGGCATCTTGTTTGACCTCTAAGAATGGAGGGCAAGGCTCACCTGCCGAACAGCTGGAGCTCAGACCCTGTTGTGTCCACATAGCTGTGTGTGTAGACAACAGCCACACCCACACACTCATGCCAGGCTGGGCAGGGAGGAGCAGGCTCCTGGGCACAGCTCCACAGCCTGGCATGGCTTCTGGAACCCCTAACCCCCAAGTGGGTCACTTGGTCTCCCCAAAACCCAGGTTTCTCAGCTGAGAAGGGCAGGGCTCCTCTGGCTTATCTCCAAAGCTGACCTCTCTCCTCTGACAGTTCCTTCAAAGCAAGATCTGGCCAGGGGTTGAACGCCTCAATAAATACCTGCTCCATCCTCATCTCAGAGGACACTGTCCCTCTGACAAGAGGAGATGGGCATTCAGGCTCCAGAGCAGTTCCCAGGGGCCTAGGCCTGGCCTCGTTCCCCAAGATAGCCAGGAGGGAAGGGGGAGAAGCAGGACAGCTGTGGCCAGCAGGCTCCCACCGTGTTAGGTGCACCTGTATCTCCCTATTCTGCAAACTGCAAGTGACTCTTACCTGGGCTATGCTAGAAGTACAGTGATGGGGGGAGAGGCAGATAATGACCAAGGGCCTATATGCTGTGCAGCACACGGGTACTTTGTGTGTAAGTGTCCAATAAGAGTGTGCACAATGTGTTCATTTTCACGGGGGCACATGTGATGCTCCTGCAGAGGTGGCATTTCCTTCATGTGGAAAGCACAGACTGACAGAACATACACAGACATGATGTCATACATCTATGGGAGTCAAGCTTCATGGGGGGGGGCAGTCAGGTTCTTCAGGACTGTACCAATCTGTGTCCATGTCTCCGGGGCACAAGACAAGGCTTGTGTCTTGAGGAGGAGCCTTATAAAAGTTTGACTGTGTTCAGTCCCCTGGGATCCCCTCCCTCACCCCACTGACCTGCAGCCCCCCTTCTCCAAGGACTCCGCAGTGACATGGTGCAGGCCTCGGGACAGGTGATACAGGTTCCATGGGGGCGGTGCGCGTGTGCCGGCCTTCATGGACCACAGCAGGCCGAAGAGCAGCAACAGGCCACCCACCCCACAGCAGAAGAAGCTGACAGACCTGAGCACAGGACGGGGGACCCCGGGGGTGGAGTGCTCCACACTGGGGGTCAGTTGGCCAGGCTGGCTACCTGCATCCCCTTCACTCCACCAAGCAAAGCAGAGGGTCCCAACTACCAGAACCACTGCACCACTGGCCGTCACGCTGTAGCGAAGGGTGGAGGCCACGCGGCCCCTGCTGCACATCTGTACAAGAGAGAGAAGACACGGGTGTTAGTCCTCCTCTGCTTGAGGTCATTGTATGACCTTGGAGAGGCTGTCTCATTCCTCTGGGCCTCGGTGTTCTCATCTGTGAAACAGAGACAATGCCACCAACTGCACAGGTCTCTGAGGGTCTCACATATAACACACATCATGATGTCACATATAGCATGTGTCATGTTGCTAGGACACGGTAGTAGTTTAACACACGTGGCCACTTTCTCTCTGGACTTTTGTCCTGACTTCCTGGCCTGGTGGATGTCAGACTCTCCACCTTCTGAGTAAGCCAGGAGGAAGGACATTGCCCACCAGCTGGGTCCCTAGGCCTGTCAGGACCAGGGCTGGCTGACTCTTTTCTGCCTCACCTCTCTTGGTCCCATGAAGGGGAAAGCTAGTATCACCATTAGACAGAGGAAGATACAGAGGTCCAGGTCAGGTGTGATCAAGGTGCTCTTAGGACAAAGAGCCAGGTTTCCTGCAAAAGAATATTCAAAGTGGCCTTGTGGATGAGGATCATCATTTAGAACAAGCCAAAATGTCCAGCTATCAGCAACTGGCACACAAATCCATCACAACCTCCAGATGGAATAACTAAGATAGATTAGCCATTAAGATGCCAGGCTGGACACAAGCATATGACAGAAGGGAAGGGCTTACAACCTGCTCCATGTCAAGTCAGTAACTAACCTTTGCAGAGAGCCGTGTCAAGGCCGTAGAGAAGATGCTGCATAGGGAAGGAACACAGGAAGGATTCCACAGACAGGAAGAGGCTGACTGTCCCCCAAAGCCAACCTCTAGGCTGTTCTCCATCCCTAGTGAGTCTCTTCGTGGTAATTGCTCTTCTCTGGCCTAGCCCTTACTGGAGGAACCTTCTGGTGCTAGAAAGCCCAAGTCCCTGAGCCTTCTTGGAGCACAGTACTCCTGTGCCTACCTCCCTCCCTGCACCAGATCCCTCCTTCATTTCCTGACCCTGTGGTCCTTCTGTTGGCTCTGCCACCTCAAGCTGGCTGCAAGGTGGAAGCTGGACAGAGGATGGGCCTGCTCCAACCCTGGGCACAGTTGCCTAGTCTCTCTTGGCCTCAATGCCCCCTTCTAGATCATAGGCATGATTTTTAGCTCCTGCCCCCAACTCCTACTTGCAGGTACCATGAGCTCAGTTAGAAAGCCCTGCTCCTGTCAGGACAGCTTGGGAGAGCCCAGCTCAGGCTCTCACGGAAGCCATGTCGGGTCTCCTGCCCCGGGCCACCAGTGAGCACCCACTGGGTGCCAGCTTCTGGAAGGGAGTAACCTGCTGATCCACAAGCTGCCCAGCCCATCCTCTCTAACTGCTGGGAAACTGAGGACCTGGATGGCACCCAAAGAATAAGTACCAACCGAGGAGGACTCCAGATGTGCAGCTACAGGTATGGGGGGTTCCCCACAGGGGGTCCAGGCAGGCAGCCTAGCAGGAGGTAGAGGGAGAAGGGCTCTATCACCCTTACCCACCTCACTGGAGGCCATGGCGCTGCTGAGAATCAGACGTGGTCCAGGTGCAGGGAGCAAGGCAGGTATGACCCCATGGTGGCTGGGGGGTGGCTAGGTGGATGAGGGCCGTGTAAAGCCGGAGCTGTGGAAGACACAGGGGCTTTAGAGGAGAAGAGACCCTCCCCACACATACACCCTGCACACCCTCCCCTCCCCCACCCCCAGCTTTGCCCAGCCTCTCCCCTTGGCCCCAGCCACATCATGCCCACCACAGGATGCCACAGGGTCCCCTGACTTTCAATGGTGATCTCCCACCCTTCTGCCCCTGCCCAGGGTCCAAGCCCTGGCCACCCACCTGCTGTGCGCCACTAACTGCACTGGGTGGCTGCTCCCTGCCGCTCCAGGTACCAGGTGTCGCCTGGAAACCCCGCCCGACCTTAAAGTGACAGCATGCTCCTGCCCCTGCCAAGGGGCGGAACAACCCTGGAACTGTGCAGGAGCCCCGCCCTGGGCCGTGCCGCCCCGTTGACTTACAGGGTAGATTTGACATTGGAGGCTCACTTCCAACAGCCATCGTGCCTCCAGACAGGGATACAGGTCCCCACGTCTCCCCACTTCACACGGAAGGGGAAACGGAGGTCTGAAAAAGGAAATCTCCAACGTGGCCTGCATCCTGTTTTGACATGACCATTATTTTCTGTTCACATGAGTCAGTGAGAGAGAAGATTCTCCTGGACCCTTAGTACCCCATATCCCTGAAGGCAACATGCCCAGAACATTCCTTACCCAGGTCACTGGCCTGCTGGGAGATACCAGGGCTGGAGTTGGGGCACTCATATTGTCTTAAGTCAAGGATCAGTGCGTGCTTAAAAGATGCTGGAGCT